>NC_034410.1:89567593-89685093 GCF_002078875.1 Numida meleagris | reverse complement strand
GAGGGATACATATAATCGTCTCCCTTCCTTGTACTGAGTACTCCATTTATTCCACTTCTGCTGCTCATGCAGTCAGAATTGAATAAAATTAGTCCTTTCTTATCCAGGCTACAACTATTCTCTGTCTGGCACTTAAATACATACCACGTACATACGCACACACACATACACATGTGCAAATTCCCGTGTCACTCACTTGTGTCTGTGGGAGTATGAGACTACATTGTTTCTAGTCAAAACAAGGAGGCTGTGTTTTCCAATCCCTGAAGATCTTGCTCTATTCACTAAACATAATGAACAATTCAAACACTTGGATAAGAAGGCTAAGAAATTATATAATTAATTGCTCCATAATGCAACTTTTTCACTGCACCCAAGTACCCAAACTCACTGTAAACATCACTGCAGCCGCAACTCAGGACAAGATACTGTATGACATTCATATGGTTGATGATATCTCTTTCAAATAGCTCGTCTAAAATTTGCCGAATGATCTCTTCCCTGTAAAAAACGAACAGCCACCATCTCATTAGTCAGTGCTGAAATCCTTTACCCACAGTACTAGATGCCACCAATATGTCACCAGAGGCAGAGGATGTTATAGTCTTAAAACGAACAGTTCATTCTAAGTACTGATAGAAGGAAAATGAATGTACCCTACTCTGCTTTCCTTTATTTCTGTGAGTTTCTGTCCTAACCAGACACAGCTGCACTTTAATAATCTTTGAAGTATACTGGGAAAAGCTTTTCTACATGAGAGTGTGTGTACCTAATTGTGTGTGTGCGTGTGTGTGTGTGTGTGAGAGAGAGAGAGGGTGAGAAGAGGCTTCAGGCTCTAGTGCTTCCTTCCAGGTGTCTTCGTCTGCATGATTTCATCTGTGAACCATAATCAACTTCCTTAATGAAATACGTAATTAACATATTATAATTGTGGTAAAGATGATTTTGACAGAAATCATTTTCCATATCTAATACTATGCTAATTTAATCTGTTCCTCACTCCCCGACATGACCTTTAGTGATTAAGTTTCATGGCAGAATTTTTTTTTTTTTTTTTTTTTTTTTGTGATGGATTGATTTATCCACAGCCGTTGATACTCCTCTGCCTCCATGGTTGTCACATTTATCTGTGCTTCTATTACAGAAGAAGAACACAGTGATGAGTGGACATACAGAAGAAAGAAGTGAGGACCTGCTATGGGGTTTTGTTCTGTGTGGGTACTTGCAAGCTGATGATGGGAATCTTCAAGGCAGGAAGTGTTTAGATTGCCTACTGGCAAAAACTTCTCCCTCCAGTAAAAATGTCAGTAAGTACATCTCAGCATAGGAAAATATATGGTTTGGTAGGTGAAAGGGAATGAAGATACCCTGCATATATATAATTAGAATGTTTTTAGCCATTTAAATGTTGACTCTCTTTCCATCCCCAGGTACCTTGAGGTATAATCCTCAGGAATCATTTTAAAACAAAAAGCAAGTCAGTGGCACTATAGAGAAGGTTTTTGCAGCACACTGCTTCCTCCTCAAGGAGGCAATTTCTTAGCTGAGTTCTGAAAGTCACAACTGAGTGGGTGCTGAAGGAGTGAGCAAGTTCATCAGGCCAAGGTAGAAAGCTGATTCCAGACAGAGTAGACAGAGACTCCCAGTTTGCTTCACTACCAAGATGATTTATTTCTGATGACAACTGGCAGAAAATAAAGAGGACTTCAGTTAGTTGTGGGCATCCTCCATCTCTTTTTTTCTCCAGAAGGGAAATGGGAGTTTTTCAGTGAACTACCTCAATCCCTGTGAAAAATTTGGGATCCTTTTTTGGAGATATGGAGGCTATTTATTTTTTAAGGGAAAAAGGCAAACTGGATAATAGTACAGAATATAAAGATGGAATACACATTTTCACATCACTGCAGCAATGTTCCAAAGAATCCATGGCCCACCTGTTTGGGCAAACCCGCTTTGTAGCTATCACATGCATTTTCCAGCTGTGACTGAATGGATCCTATTACCAAGAAGTCTGTATCATCCTTGTTTTTTTATTTTCAAGTGTTAACACTATCTTCAAAAATTAGTAGATGATAGTCATGCTAATCTCCCTTCCATTTCTATTTATTCACATCTTAGACAAGCTTTTTTATTCATTGCTGTTAATTTTCTCTAAATGAACTCCACCCATGGTGCAGGGTTCCCCTGGTAATGATGTGTGCAGAGAAGAGTACACTACACTAAGTTTGCATTACTGCACACAAAGATGGACTTTTGCCTCTGTACATTGGAGGTATAATGCCTCTGCAAAGGGTAGCTAAAATCACACTAATATTTTTTCACTGTGACAACATTGTATACCACATATTTTTGGCCACCATCACCCATGTCTACAACTTTTGGCCTTACCACTTCTCACTTTTCAAATTTATTCTTCAACTTGTGTATCTGTGTTATTCTTTAGGTTATCTGCCTTACTCCACTTTGCATTACGTGTAAGGACAAGTGATGTCCTTTCAAATTGATGTCATTTGCCTCATCCTGGAGGTTTTGTAGTTTTGTTGTTGCCATTGTTCTTCGTTGTTGTTGTTGTTGTTTTTCTAATACAATCCTAATTTCTAACAGTTGTCCAGCTACATTACAAATTATAGCATGATTTGTGCATGATCAGTATTCTGCAACCTAATTAGATCTTTTCAGTTATACGGAATGAAAAAGAAATCGAACAGTTGATGAATATGATAATGTTTATCTTAATGCATTATTTGAGCAATAGATTGCTAGTGAAGTCTTGGACAAGATCCTTTAAAATAAATTTTGTTATATAAATATATGCGTGAAATTTTTAGTAGAGTTTGGATTATTTAACATTCAGAAGATCAAGGAGCAGTGCACATGGAAGAGTGACAAGGTAATCAAGGACTTCTGCACTTGGAAAGACAGACTAGGACTGTTCAACCCACAAAAGAGGTCATAGAATCATAGATAATATATATCCCATAATATCACGGGTGGCATGTGAAAGGTGATCAGAAAATAATTTGCTGTCTAGTGTATGTATATGGTAAATAAACTCATAAGCACAAGTCATTCTAGTTGCTGATGGTGCTCAGATAGGTTCCCAAAGTGAAATATCAGGACTATTAGATATGAAATCACAGCTTCTGGTTAAGATGGATGGAGTTCAGAAAAGTAGGGTGGAAAACTAGTGGAGGAATTAATATGCCTTCCTCTTCCTTATATTTTTATCTATCAGTGGGTGATAAAAATGTTTTTATATGTCATAATTTTATTCCAGTTCTTGTATTCTCATTATATTGATGAAAGTTTGGGAAAAAAATGGCCCTAATATCATACTGACTGCTACAAGTGAAAAACCTGCAGGAGTTACCCAGGCCCTTTATAATCAGTGGGTTGGGGAATGTCATGATTTTTAATTCTTATGTACAAAGAGTTACCAATGCACTTTTTTTTTTTTTTTTTTAATGAAGACCATGTAGAAAAACAGCTGTCACTGCTTTTGCTACATCTGGATTGTGGCCCTTAAAATTTTCATGTGACCCGAGGCTGAGGTTTGCAAGGTGAAGGTTTAGTCCTTTGTTACTGCAGCATCCCATCTCCTCTTGTGCCTGGCAGAGCACAACTATGGCAACAGCCTGACAGTATGGCAGATCAGGTGTGAGCTACATTTGGCAGATTTGTGTACAGGAGCTTGTACCTCAGCTACCTGTACAATACTCCCCACTGTAATTAGTGCATTTAAGTCTTTCATTAGCAGAGAAATCACATTTACACTTAAGGAAGGGAACACAAAATTTCCATTAACCTAGACTAAAATTGCAATATTAAACTAAACATAAATATTTCCCTTGAAATAGTTTACACAAAAATCATGGTATCGAAAAATGACATATGAGCTTTGTTTACTTTTGGCTGTTCAATATTAGCAGATCAAAGAAAGAATTCTCAAATTAGTCCTGACCTCAGTCCTCAACTGGTGCACGTTAATATTTGCTTTCACTCTGTGTCACATAAGTAGATGACCTGTCCCAGACTATCAGGACAAAACAAAATCTCCCAAAACTAATTTTATAGACTAAATTCAAGAGTATATTAAAAAAGGAAAATCTATATGAAATTATTTTTGATGTGATTCAGCAGTGTGAACCTAAAGGCTCTTTGTTCTGTCTCTTTAAAAATAAAATTAATATGTCTTAATTAACAGTATCATTTCATGTTTCAATATAAATTTGCAAAGCTGATAAAACTCATCTCTGCTGAAGCCGAATGGAGGCATATATTGCAACAGAAGCACAGTGTCTTTTCTATTCTCAGCTAGCTACAGTTTTAGCTGGTGTACCTACATTACTCTCTGCTTTGTATACTTGCTGAACTACACTAGGTGAAGCTATTTTCTTTAATTCCAAAGTAATATTTTTTATAGGGAAGAAATATTATTTTTGCTGGAGACTACAGTTACGTAGACCTGAAAGGCAGGGAAGAGAGAGTCTACTGATAGCTTGTAAATATACATCTCTTCTATCATTTCCAGCTCTGGTTTCCCTATGGAAGTTTCTGTATGTGTTTTCCCCCTTTGCGTACTAGCACTTCTTCCCACAGTGCAATTTTCAACATACTCATATATAGTTCTGAACATCTCTGGATCACTTGGCGGGTCCCCAGATGTTCATGTGGGAGGAAAAAGTCGTAGGCACTTCGGCTGAGATTCTTCATAGACTCTTGAGCTGTAAGGCACTTTGTACATTTGGCATCCCATGGTGTCCATCCAATAACTCAACTCTAGCCAAGAAAATTAAATCTAAAATCAGTAAGATGGAACTGTATTACATATACGAGCAGTGCATCAAGATTTTTCTGCCTTGAAAAGGCACTGTGGTGAGTCACTAGAGTTACATGGTGTCTCTAAGTGGCCTTTACAAGACAACTAAGCAGATTCGGAGGGAGTCATGGTTGTTTTAAAATGATTTTGAAAAGGAAATACAATAGTGGGAGTTATGGATCAGCTTTTAAAAGGTTAGGAATCTAACATCTTTAAAAATCTGGCCCCGTATGCCTGTGCCTCTTCTGCATTTGCTGGAGGGAGAAGGAGGGAAGTGAGGGGATAGTTAAAGATGTCAGCACAGGAAAGTTGCCAAGGTGGTCTGGATTTGTAATGAGCTTCTTCATGCCTTTCTCCCCAGGGATTTTTCTTCTTTTTTTAACTATATTGTACTGCTCTGTTTCTTGCTATCATCAACTCATGTAACATAACTCGCTATAGAACAACATAATGTTAAACACTGAAATATTAAACAAATAGAGCAACATTTCTTTGTCCCCCACTCCTCCCCAAGAATAACACAGTTCAGAGGCAGGTAGAAGCTGCTAATCTGAGTATAAACGGATTTCTCCTTGATGAAGTAATGCAAAATAGGTTCTTTTATTATGATGTTAGGTTGTTTATTAAAACCAATCTGCCAATTAGAAAGGAGGATTGACTACAGTTCCTTGCAGAGCTTACAGGGAGGATAAACACAATTTGTGTTGTAACACTCTGTACTCAAATTCTTCAGCCTACCCAGAGGCATGAATTCTGTAGCCATTATGTAAGTCTGGCTGTAGGGTAGCATTTAAATATCAGTTCCATATGACTAGAGATGTGTCAATGACTCTAAAGATAGAGATGTGACAAGAAGCAGTTGGCTGAGTCAGCTAACTGTAATATCTGCTGATTCTTACAGCTGCATACAGTCACCAAGCCACTTCCATTCAACACTTCAATTTTGTTGGTGTACTGATAAATTGGTAACACATACGGTACTGCATCTAATTTGAAGATGAAGTGTATTCATCTTCATTCTAGCTCAAACTCAACACAGTATAACAATGCTGTGCTTAGGCAAAGCAGACCAGTTACACCAAGGAACAAATACTTATTTTCAGTATTCTTCTCAGTTTTTTGTGTGATTTTCCTACTGGCAGCTGTATCACCACTAACAATTTCATTTAAATTACAAATTTTTGAATTTAACCAAGTTTAACTGAGGGTAAAATTGAGCACACGGTATGTATACCCAGGGTACTTACATGTACTTTAAAAGGGTGCAACTAGGGGGGAAATATCTCTTCCCAGATTCTGATTTGAATTTAGTGTACCTTTAATTATTAAGGTCAGAATAGTTTGAAAGGATCCATTTACTTTTCCATAGCCGTGCAGCCATCTTGGATCCTTTCAGATGGCCCAGATTCACTGCTGTCTTGGATTAGATTTTCTTCCCAATTTTTGTTCAGCATTTCATTGTGGCTGTTCAGAGCATTGAACAAGAAAGTGCAAACAAAGGAAAGGATTTCTGGAACTGCTTGGAAATCAACATACTATACCTGTTCCTTGTGTCCAAAGATACTGCTTGTGTGAGCAGCAAGGCTGTGTGGAGGTGGGCTACGAAGTAAATCAAAGCAAGAATCCAGTTTCTTTCTTGTTGGTTGATGAATCCTTTTGGATTTCACCAGACCTACACTGCCATATTTGTGCAGGTCCTCGGGGCTTTGCATGGACAGAGAAGATTTTGTATAAAGGCAAATGATCTTACTTCAAAGACTCTGAGTAGCAGTATAATCACTGCAACCAGTTAGCTCTACCATTAGTGGAAGTTTGGACATTTCATGAAAAATGTGACATAATTCCATTTATTCCCCTAGGAAGCTTCTTCCTCACTGCAGTTCGAGGCACTTCTTCATCCAATGAAAATGTATTTCCAGTGTCTTTGCTGCTTTACAAATTTCCACCTTTTTCTGACTGACTTACAACTTTAGGCAGTGTCATCCAATGCAATCATTAACAGTTCAATCAACATAATTTTAAACCCAGCTGCAAAGCACGTACAGATGGGATTTATCGTTATGTTAGAATGCCCAGGTTACACATTAATGACACATTAATGAAACTATGATGCTGAGCAGACAAGAGTTAAACCTGAATCTTCCCAGTCTGCATAAACTGTGGAGTCATGTTTCGTTTTGTGTATGATAACTTCTCCAAATTTATAGTGAAGAAGAGCACCAGAAAGCAACTTTTTGCACACTAAGCATCTGTGCAATTAATAATTAATTCTACCTTTATTAGGGTTGCTTATGGAAAAGATTTGTAAGCAAAGACATAACACTAGTCCCAAATAAATGAGAGAGAAATCCTAAGCAGGTTTCAAATAAAATGAAAGAATGCCCACCCTCCACCATCTCAAAAGAGATCCTACATCAGAATAGCAGAATAACCCTTCCCCTCCCCAGCTGATCTAATGCTGACCAGTATTCATCAAAGATCAGGTGGTTCGGTATCACGTACATATGGGAGGATGATTTCCACAGGTAGAGGCTTAGCAGAGAGAAGACCAGGATTTTACATTGCAAAATGCTGCAGTCCAAGATGGTCAAAATGTTTTCCCAGTGGGATATTTTTCCATCTGAGAAAAAACACTTCATCAAAAGCCTTTTCCTCACTGAAGGAAAATGACAGAAGATAATTTAAAAAGCTCAGACTAAAGTGCTTCACTGACAGTTTGCTTTTTCATTTGAGAAAGTAAAATGGTTGCAAGAAATCCTTACCTTTTTTGGTCACTCTGTATCCGTTAACCTGACCACATAAGCAGCTCCACACAGGTATGTGATTCCTCTCCTATTCAATAACCAGCGAGCAACATATTGGGACTGAAGGCTCCCAGGCAGGCAAGAACCTCATGAACCTCCTGCTGAAAGTTTCCACTGCCTCATTGCTGAAGAAATTGTTAGAAATTGCAGTAGGCCCTTTTTCAGCCCTTTCTAAAATGTGACACAATCTCCTTGTAGTCCGTAAGTTACAAATACGTCCTTTACTTTTCTGTTTAATTTAGTATTAAGGCAGAGACTTATACAGATACTTGTTTAGCATGGAATAGTTTACACATGTAGACTACCTTAAGTATATACCTTTAGTTCTTTCCCTCTTAAAAATAAAATCAAATAATAATAATAGAGTCTTTTCTTTCATCGTGTTGGAAAGTTTATGTATTCTTATCCCCTCCTCCACAAGTCCTTCAGGGATTATTTAATTATGGTCTTGTAGAAAGCCCTGCTATATGGGATTTGGGTTTATGGGAAGTTCAGTTTTGCCTTTTCTTTTCTTTTATTTCTGCTGAGGGTCTCTTATGCAACATTTGACTGTTTTATTTTTATGATTTAAAGCAATAAATTGTGTTTTAGAGAAAGAAAGGAGACAAGGTCTTTTTTGAATTTGCTTTTGTATTTCCTAGAGTACCGAATGCAAGCAATAATTTCTAGCAGTAATTTATATATATATTTTTTGAGGGGGTGGAGGAAGGAAATTACTACCTACTTTTTATATACATATATTTTTTTTAACAAAGCAATAGGGATTTATATGGACACAATTGTTTAGAAAGTCCCAGAAGAATAATTCTGAGATGATGTGAAGTCATACACATATGCAAGTCTTTCAAAAAGTCCACATGGCCTACAGTCTTCAGATTCTAAACAGCTTCTGACTGTTATACACATAAAAAAATGTTTAGAAAAATGACATATTTTTATTACTTTTATCTGACAATCTAATTGAGTCCCAGACCATGCATATATCAAAAAGCCGTTATCAGCAGTAGCTTAATGTAAAGGGAGGGGCACTCATCCCTCCCCATCTCTTTTGCTTAGCCCCAGGGCTTGGCTTCTTCATGTGAAAGGTGTCTAAAGACAGAGAGAAATCTTTACCGCACTGAATATAGTGAGAAAACAAATCTCTTCCCACCCACCACCACAACAAAAATATTCTCTGCTATTCCGCAAAACAGCTCAGAATTATGAGTTGCCTTTGACAAACACAGCCCATAAGGGTTTTGTCACATAAATCACACACCGTATGACCCTAAGACATTTTTCTATTATTTAACATTTAACAAAGGATTTGCACAATGGTGACGCCATGCCAATCCTAAACCCATTTAAATCTTCAACCAACGAGTTTTTAATCATGGGTTGAGTAGGTGAAATAGCCTCTGCTGAGCAACACTTATTTTTCACCAAATAGATACAATTTAAATGCTTCTGTTCTCCATAAGAATTGTTGACCATCTAATTACAGCGGTAGTAGGTAATTTACATATTGAGCACCACCAAATTATTACAAGCCAAATAGATGACATTTTTTCTACTTCTAGAACTAAAGCATAATTCATATTAACGGTTGAATGGGTGCAGATAAAATGAGAGCCAACCTGAGCCTCTGAACAGAAATTGAACAGAGCTAGAAGCAAACCTTCTCACATACAGACTAGTTGCTCTCATAGCAGAGAAGTTCATTTTTGGGTCACATACTGCCCTTCAACAACTGGGTTAGTTAAGGTCAGTCAGTCTATGGCCACTGACTGATAAAAGCCTTCTGATTTAGCAGAAAGGATTATTTCTAGCACCATGTCACACGCACCCAAACAATTTGGATAAAACCCGAACTCCATGTGCTCTTCAAAAGCAGTTAAGGTCAAAAGTTTTCTTCTTGCTACAGGATATTCTGCTGCTGTATGTATATCAATTAGATGGCACGACAAGCTACGGAGGTGACTTGTGAACTCCTTTCATTTGACATATATTAAATAGCACAAAGCATACAGACAGCTGATAGATCCTGAGGCCAATTCTGAAGTTTAGAGTCAGATTATTTTTCAACTAGAGATACATTTGCATTGTGGGTTGTTTTTTGTGCTTCTTTTTTTTTTTAAATTCGTTACGAGTTCTACAAAACCAAGGAAAAGATCGTTGCTGCATTTTGAAAACAAATTTTGCATACTGATAAGGTGAGGAAATAATTCAAGATAAACAAAATAAATTGCTTTCAAAAGTCATAATATTTAATTTTCAATGTTCTATTTCTTAAATAACTGTTAAAATGCATTTAAAAGAGTTGAAATACAACTTAAATCTCAAATAGCATCAAAGAGAAAACTTAACTGAAGAATAATTTCATTGGAAAAGTTTTGTTCATCACAATTCTGACACTCAATTTATCATTTTTCTTTCTAAAATGTATCTTCTAATGAAACAAATAAGAAAATTGATATGAAATTGCACAATATTCATAAATCGAACTATTTTTTTTATTGAGATGTCTTCCATGTAGAATTGTTTTCAAAATTACACTAGTTTTATAAGGCCAACATCTTTCCTGATCTTCCAACCTGAAAGGCACAGTAGCCCATAGATAAGGTTGCTTTTGGAGAAGCTATAAAGCACCTGGATTTAGCAGTTCAAAAAAAATCTTTTTAATCAAATTGCAAATGGCAGGGTTTATTTCTATGTTTGTTTATTTGCTTGTTTGTTTGTAACTGGCACCATTATAATGAGTAGTATTAGTTATTTGGAACTGTTCCTAGCTGGCTGGCTGTATTCATACCAAGCAACACCTTAAACCTGAATTACCTTGATATTTTCAGGGAGGCTTTAAGTTACTGTAAAGGTGGAGTAATGAAGAAAAATCCTTAATAAACACTTTTCAAGAGTTTTTAAATAGCTGTTCAGTCCTGATGCAGCTGTTTTATGTTGATATTACATATTAAAACAATTAGAAAGCTGGATTAACTTGCTTTTCATAGATTCTTTGAACGTTGAGCTGTCTAAATTGGCATAAACCCACTTAAAAAGATTACTCACCTGCCCATCGACAGGGAAGTTAGGAAGACATAAATGTTAGTGCTTAAAAGTAAATCCTGAAAATTGTGTTTAAAATTGAATTGGTCTTGAATGATATCCCCACTTTGCAGTTTGGGATTATTAAATTATCTGTATTTATTATGTTTTTCATTACTAGCAACGTTGCTACTTTTGGGTTATAAACTTAGCATGTTGGCCACCTAGATCTTAATCAGATCCCTTTTAGTTTCACACAAGTTGAAATTTTGATATCAGTGAAATCAAAAGCAAATCTTCCTTAATTTTAACTTAAGATTATTATCATACCAGTTTAAGAATATGGAAAAAGTAAACTCATATCTACTAGATCTACCAGAAATGGTAAAGTAAGCTTTTTAGACTGGAAAACCAGTCTATTGCACCTTGTGTTATTGATTTTTCTTCCAGTGCCAACGTTTAAAATGAACTATATCATCTTTTTTTTTCCTTTTCCCAATACATTTTTAATATGACTTTATTGTAATGTTTCAGAAAGTACAATCTCTTGTCCTCTTCTGACATGATTTGACAACCAGATTTTTCACTTCTGTGTATTTATGCCCATGTATATTTCAGTTATGAGCACGATGTATGAAAAAGATAGATATTATTTCTAACTGGCAGTAGAAAAATGCAAGCCAGTGTCTGTGCCTTTCCCAATGATCTAAGTTCACATGGGGAGCACTAGTCCCTTGTGAATAAGGCTTCTGTAAAACCTCAGTCAATAAGTGTTTAATACAGATATTGACGAAGTTTTATAGGGTCTTGATTCATAAAGGACTTGCGCTAGCAGTATTGAGCACTGTTCACGATTTGCATTCTAAATCACCTTGCAAATTGATGGCACTTATCTGAGAGGAAAGTTAAAAAGTTAAGTGTTGAGCATTCATTGCTTGGGAAGGTAACTGATTAAGTGCCAAACCAGCTAGAACTATAAAAGGGATTTATGCTACTCAGAATATCTTGTCTAATTGAAAAAAAATATTTATGCCAAGTGTGGGAATGGATGTGTTTATGCTTTGAATTTATTTTTCAATGATATGGTTCTTAGCATTCTGGCAGTATCTTGCTACAGAGCTTTGGGATCCTACAGGTGATGCCTGCGGACACCAAGAAATATATGTGGATAGTAAGTGTGCCTTAGATAAGTCATCTTCACTGTGTGACACTCTTTGGACATTTCACGTAATCACTATGGGACATACTCAGATCAGGTACCATAGGCACCTTACTTAATCACAAGCTTTACCAAGAATTCTTTTACCAAGAGAATAGTTGAGATTGCTGAGTATTTAGGGCTGCCAAATCACATTCCCCATCCTGTCAGTAGAGAAGTTACAGTTGTCAGGATGTCTTACTTAAAGACCAGGGATATCCTCAAAATACACATATATTCAGGAAGGAGGTAAGACTTTCTGTAGTGATTGTGAATTGCAAAGTTTGTAGTCGCAGTACTGGTGTGTTGAAATTTTCCAAAGAACAGACAGGACAAATCTAACTGTCAAGTTTGTGGAAAGTAAGCCTGCTAAGAAGTCCAGATCATAACAACAGAGGCATTATGATAGAAGAAAATCTGCAACTAGCTGGGCTTAGATTTGGGAATACTTCTATAGAGCAGTTCTTCTAGTTTACCCTAAAGATAGTTTGTTCTTGCTGATAACAACACTCTTCAATCCACTGTGGCTTTTGCTGTACGGATATTTCTGATCCACTTGAACTACTTTTAGTTTTTTCATTGTCTTCATATATGGCATTAAAATTGTAAGAGGCAAACCATTTATGTCAGACTTATGGAAAGAATCAAAATAACAAAAATTGTTCAGACTCTTCACCTCTCCAGATTTACTCATGGAAAATCTTCCTCCATGGTGGACAATCCTATTGCGAAAAGATAATGGAAGACATCTGGGCCAAAGGACATAATAAAGCCAATGCATCCAGAGTAAATCATTACTTCAAACACATTTTCAAATATTGTTATTGATCATCATGAGATAAGGAAGTGAATGCTTGCACGTGTGCACATGCATTAGCAAACTTCAACCCACATGCTGACAAGAGCTGTTCGTTCAGTTGCAATGTGTTTTGTAAGTGGTCATATAAGATATGAGCCTGCCAATGTGATGGATGGTCTTTTTATTATTGTTTAGAAAAAAGAATACACTATTTTTGGTATTTGACCTCTTTCACTCTGCAAACTTGTAAGAAAAGTATCAGAAATGCTCAGAGGACACAGAACTGTGCTATTACACACCTGCAATTCAAAACATATACTCTAATAATGCAAAATGAATATAATGTGCTTAACAAGAACAGCAAGACTTGGGTCCTAAGCAATATTCTGTGCAACCACCTAACTACATAACATTTTAGTTTGCACTGTCAAACAAACTGAATGGGAAAGCAGCTTTGTCTGTATTCTTCTCAAGCCTTTGTTCTCTTTTTAGGTCCTTGGGCTAATAGCTCAATCTGTGTGTTTCATCTTCTCTACCTGTACAGAGGTGTTAATAATCCTTCCCTTTGTACAAATCCTCATCCTTCCTTCATCTCAGGTGGAGGAGCCAGAAGGACTTAAGGCTGAAGTAGCTCACAATATTGAGGTCACTTTCAATATTGGGGTCAAACTGGGGGTTCTGCCATGGTTTTTACGCTAAAGTAAATCTGATCTTTGATAAAATCAAAAGTATTAAACAGGGTTGGCAAGCTATAATCAATTGCGTTATGGACAGACTTACATCAACATGTTTACACTTACTCCTTTGCAGTTTATATCAGTTACTAAAGCTGACCTGCTTATAGTAGCAGATTTTGACAGCACAGTACAGTCATAACGTCAAAACCATCCTATTCTCTCCCTAGGCTTATTTTCTTCATCAGTAAAACAATGCTTCCCTCCTCCTGCAATACCTTTTCTTGTCTGAGGACACTTTTACATGTTTGTATGCAACAAACTGTTTCAAACCTGGTTGGAGGCTCTATGCATGAAGGCAATACAGAAATGAAAGTACAGCTTAGCACATTTGATTTGTGGCGTTGGATTTCTAGTTATTCATATTACTAGTTAATCCTAGATGCTACAAATCTTTGCTCACTGAATTAGTCTTTAGCTATTGAAACCAGTGAGACTTTTTGTATGGCCAGAGTCAATTTACATGAATCAAAGTTTGTAGTATTGGCTTTTTAGTTTTATTTGTGCTCTCAAATATTTACTTCAGTATAGCAATATTTAAGCATTTCATTTCAAGATCCTATATGGGTTGAATCAGCTGACAAGCATGTAAAGAGTTCATATATCTTGGACACTACACTTCATCTAAACTGGTATACCCTGGAGAGCTCTATCATTTCCAGATCCAGAAGCTTACCTGTTCTGATCCCATGTAGGAGCCAGAGCAGGGGATTCCTAGTCCTCCATCCTCTCTCTCCCTCCCTCTTCACCACTTCTCTTCCCTGGCAAAAAGGGAACCACAGGACATAAATAAGACAACTCGGATCATTTGTTTAGCCGGGACAATTAGGAAAGGTGATCCTCCATCTTGCCACTGTCCACAGTCCCTTGGGAGCAACCATTCTGCTTTTCAGGTGCCCCAAAATCCCAGCCTTGTTCTCTCTTCTGAATGTAATTGCTGTTGAATATATAGAGATACTCTTCTCCCTCCCATGCTGCATACAACAACACAGAGCAACACAAGCTGGTCCTCAGAAGCTGTGGAGCAATGTGATCCACTTCATAAACTTCAAGGCACTCTAGCTTGCGTTGCACTTTGTTCTCTACAGGTTTTGGGGCCCTGCTTATTCAGACAATATTTGTATAGTGCTTAGAAAATCTAGAGCATTTGAGGTCTTAGCCATCTTCTGTCACATTAAATCGGATATTCCCATTTACATTGCTAACATGTGACCTAACCTCTTAAATGTAGCTAAATATTATTAGTCATTATACAGAAAAATGTAACTTTTGCCACGTAGAGAATCTTTATATTTATGGCTGCGAGAACAGAATTACCTGATTTCATCAGTTATTATCCACTAGCATATTCTTCACTTCCTATCTAGTGTTACTGGTTTATTATACTGACCTAATTTCCACTGTCACTGCAATTTAACTTCTGTATTTATATTTCACAGATATTTTCTATAATTTAAAAAATTACAGCTACAGTATGAGAGCAGTAACGGCCACATAGTAAAGTTTGCATTCAGATTATCATCAGTTCTCCCAGTTTAAGGACTCAAGAGGAGACAACCTGAATAAAATCTGATTAAAGTGATAAAAATGGTCAGACAGAAAAATGAGAGGAAAGAACAGGGTTTGTAATATTAATATCTTGGAAACAGCTTCTCCTGAAAACTCAAGTGTCAGAATTTTTTGTTCACAGATCTCTTGGAATAGAGTGCAGAAGGGGAACTTGCTAAATATCTTCTTCTCCTTTGCTAAAAAGTTTTGTCCAGAAAAGAACAGATGCATTTTCCTAATATTACGTTGATCATGTGGGCAATTACTCTGTAGGACTAGTTAAGTAAGATAGAGGAAAAACTTGTGTATCTGTATGTTTTGGTTAAAAAAAAAAAAAAAACCTCCCTGTATTTAGAATTCCATGGAGCAACAGGGAAGGAATTATTTTTCCCAAGTATGAAAAATTATGACAAGAAGGGAGAACAGATAGGGTTATGGATTGACTCAGTCATACACACTTTGCTACCTAGCCAGATCCAGAGATTACAGTTCACATAATTTCTTAAACTGAAAACAATTTGTTTCATGCACACTGTTCCTGCTTACTATGGTATTTATCATTCTATAACATATGCCAGTGTCAACAGTTGGAAATGTATCTCTGCTGAAATTGAAACTCAGGTCTGAACCACCTTTCTATTGTCTCTTTAATTTAAAATTGAAAGTTGGTTGTCTCATTAGAAAAACACCGCAAAATAAAGTTTGTAGGTGTAGCCTAACACTTCAGTGGCCTAGTCAAACTGAGACTTCAGTTTGAATCACCTGTGCTTCCGCCTACTTTTTTTCTTGTAAGCTAACTCTGTTGATGAAGATCTATAGTAACAGCTATGGAATTGTTTCTTTTAAATGTGAAGAAGGATTATATATTCTTACCACCAAACTCAGTTTAAAGATCCTTGATTGTTTTTCTGTTTGATTTTGGAGACTATTTGACTTCAGGTGAGAAAGCAGGAACTTATTTAGCACAAGCTAATTGCAAGAGTCACAGTCACTGATGAGGCAGCTCTACAAATGGCTCTAGAGATCCTGAATGCTGAGTCACCTGGTATCCTCTGGGCTAAAAAAAGTCAGCACAAGGAAGATGATCTGCAAGGATATAGAAGCGTGACCCATTATCTCAGTATTAAAATGAAGAAAGGGTAACCAGATTGTTACTTCATACAAAAGAATTTTTAGAAATTCAGCAGTTTAGACCTTTAGTATTTTCTGCTAGAATTTTGTAACAGCATTTTTACAATTTTAACCCATTTGATTTAAACTCTGTTTCAAAAAAAATTAAATATTTTAGGGCATTTTTTTCTTGTATTAACAAATCAATAGATGAAATGAAACTGAGGACTCAACCAACCTAATTGCCTTCATTTAAAATCTGAAAACTCTGAGTAGGTTTAGCTAAACTGCTATGGTTTATCAACAGACCCCCAACCACCAAAGTGAAATGATAATTCACAAATTCTGTTACATTTCATACCATTTCCACATTTGCTTTAGTAAATTGGTTCCATCTCAGCAACCTTCCTCTTCTAAGGATGTAAGATATTCTTAAATGCTGTACAGTTTGGATTGTTACTGCAAATTATACTCTGCAAGATTCTATATTTCTTCAAAATTTGTATCAGTATCTCTTAGAAGTATTACTGGAAAAAAAAAACAGACTTGCAACAACTGAACTATCCAAATGTTGATGAGACTGATCTATTCAGCAACTCATCTACTTATGCATCCCAAGTCCTCCTCACTCTATATTTCAATATGTATTTTCTATTACTTTTCAATTTCTTGGTTTTTGCCCTGACCCAGTAAAGTGCTTTATTATATGTTTGTCTTAAAGTTACTTGCGCACAAGACCTGGCTATGTGCTTTCTATAAAATTCTTACCACAGCTGTGAGTAGTTGTTGTAATGGTGACCATTTAAGTTACATGTTTGTATTTAACTACAGTCAGATGATTATATGATAGTGCTTGCAGAGAGGGAAAACAAAAGTCTTACATTGTCCTGCTTCTGAATTACTCTAAGAATCAACTGACTTTGCTTTCTTGGCTTTTAAGTTTTCATCAGAATTCAAGGAAGTGTGGAAGAAGATAAGTTTCCTGTTTCTAAATAGAAATTATGCAACTAGCGTGCTCATGCAAAATGTGGAAGAAATGCTTCACAAAATAAAACAAAACAAAAAGTTCAAAAGAATCTAAATGTACATAGTGAGAAATAGCTTGTAAGAGGATACTTCAGCAAGGTGTAGAAAATAAGGAGAAAAGATTTTCAAGTCCACAAGTGTTCAGAAATAAATTTTTATATTAACTACAGCTCATTTAATTCTGTAACATTTGTATCTAGAAATTTATACGGAGTTCAGAATCTCTCTACAAGACTGTAGAGGTTTTTTTTTATATCTCTTTCCAAGGGTTATTAACTCTTTTAAAAAACTGTCCAGATAATGGTATACAAATCCTCTAAAATGTACAGAATACTTCTTAAAGTTTTTTATTTAAATTCTCTTTGTGATATTGCTATTATTAATTTTAACATTAGATTTCAAATTGTAAGAATATCTTAATAGCTTGCGTTAGACCTAGTAGAATTATTTGTCTGAAAACTGAGTTTCTTCATTGGTGATCAAATGGCTATGACTCATATGGATCTTTTTCTTCCAGGCTTAGTCCTAGTTTTCTATCTATCAGAAGGAGTACAAGGTAAACAACATGGAGATAATCTTCTTCTGCAGGCCAGTGTCTAACTGGAAGTAAGGCTTTTCCCTCTATACAAACATGTCATTTTCTCACAACAAGTTACCTGTTTTCTGTTCCTCCATCACATACCTATTCTGGGACTTCCCAGTCCTTAGTCATCTGAAACACAGCAACAAGCTGATCTAAGCTCTTAAAAGCCAGCTTCTCCTTAAATAACATAGACAAAAAGCTTAATGATTCATGTTTCAGAATAGGTGTCATCAAGAAAATAAACTGATAATTGAAACAGGAAATAATTCTATATTTGGTGTGAGAATCTGGCTAATCTTTACTACCTGCGGTATTCACTCTGCCAAAATGCAGTGCTTTTAAGCAAAGATATCCTACTGCAGGTTCTGAGGCAGGAGTCCAAGATATACCCCGTTTTTTTTTTTTTTACCCAAGGATATTATCAGCCACCTCAGCTGAGACTATTTGGCCTTCCAGATTAGAAATAAACACTGTCCTCAAGACTTTCATTTATGGGAAAGTTTTGGAGAACCTGTGATAGTGGCTCACCTACACCATTGAAGATCAGCACATCTTTTATGTAGAAAGGTACAATTATTTAGAATAAACAGCTTTTGCTAAGAAAATCAAACCAGATTATGAAAATTAACTTTAAAAAAGAAAAGAGAAAGATAATTGAAATAGACCTTTAATTATCCACTACGAAATTGTCTAAATTTAAAAGTGATGCTGTTTGAGGGAAGAAAGTGAAGGATATGGAACCTCAGTATTTGTGCCATTTATTCACTTGCCATGTCTCCTGCTCATCATGACAAAACATGACAGACAATGAAGAAGAATAGTCTTTCTTCATCTGTAAGAACATCCAACCTTGACTCCAGTCTAGAATAAAGCTGTACCAAGTAACTGCACCTTCTAGATCTTCTGTATCTGACCCATAAAAGTCTGGTATTGCAGTTTCATATTTTCTAACACACTTGTTAATACAACACCTAGTTAGGAGGGAGAGTGATATCATCCTGTTTTAAGCAGGAGAAAATTAAGTGTAGGAGGTCATTGAGATTTTCCTGAGACATCCAATGGCATTCATTTGGTGTCTTTGCTTGGATTTTCTTTCTGTGAAAGTACTCTTCTATTTCTTTCTTCCGAGTGGCAGAAGGAAATAAAATGACTCGCAACAGAGTAAAGACCACTAAAAAAGCACTGGAATAGGCTCCCCAGGGATGTGGTTGAGTCACCATCCCTGAATGTGTTTAAAAACCATTTGGATGTGGTGCTCAGAGACATGATTTAGTGGTGGGTTGTTAGAGTTAGGGTCGTATGGTTAGGTTGCGGTTGGACTTGATGACCTTGAAGGTCTTTTCCAGCCTGAGCAGTTCTATGATTCCATGATTCTAAAATGAAGAGCATGGGTAAATTTTCCCTGAAGCTGAAAAAAGAACTGAAAGTAGGTCTTTCACATCTGAAGCCAATGCTCTAATTATAATTCAGTTGGAGTGGTGGGGAGCATATAGGATCATTTGATAATGCTATATTTTTTATTGAACTCAGTTAGTTTGTTGTGTTAAGATAGGCTCAAAATAAATCTACCATACCATGTTGACTGGAGACATCAGCATAGTATATGGATTCCAGCTAGAGTCAGAGATAAAAGAAACACTAAACCACTTCTACTACAACGATAGTACTTCTGTTTACGCACAGAAGCAGAACTCAGGGTTTCAGGGGAATTTTAAAAGTGAAAGAGTTGGCATCCACAGACTTCCAAATACCTTACAGTTCAGGAACCTAAATTTCACGTATATGGACCACTTTTTCAAGCAAAATCCTCTCATGAAAGTGTTCTAAATGACTTGAACAATATATCACAGAAAGCTCTTCTTGGAATATGAGATTGGACCAAGTAATTAATTGTCATGTTTACAACTGAATTCTTTTTCCTCTATACAACAAGAGGAAGCCTTTGTACAAGACGGCTCAAGAGTCCTTTGGAGTCATCAAGCTGTTTATTTATGAAGCACTGAAAGATATACAGTACAATGAAGCAAATTATCAATTGCAAATGCAAGTATTTGTCCAAACAGTGGATGCTGGCTAATCAGAAAAGTAGTTTGGACCTTTCAGTCCCCAGTCTTTTTCCATGATAAAACAGGTTAGAAAATCTGAAGTGTTTCTTGAAATTACATTTTCTGGTAACAGCCTGTAAACATTTATCTTAGAAATCTCGCCATGCTCTTGAGATTTTTCCTGCATTATGCTGAAGGAATAAAAGAATTAGTAGAGGAACTTCAACACGTGTTCAGATTTGTGTAGCAGCCTTGCATTGTGGATGTCACAGTCCTTCCAAAGGAGAACTGAGAATCTAGCATTTTCCATCGTTCATTCATGAGTAGTCACTGCCAAAAGTCTGGAATAATTTTCCTTAGTAAAATCATCTCCATCTCATCTTCTCTCTCATTATTAATTTTTCATTCCTTCTAAACAAATTGCTTGATTCTGGATGTAAATTTATCATAATTCCATTGCTCATAGCAAACCTCAACATAAGTGAACCTTGTCTGATCACGGTATCTCTGTCATGGTAGACAGAAGAAGGACAATAGAAGAGAAGTCTAGAGAGGAAGTCCAAAAAAAGTTAATTTTTTTTAGTTCATATTCAAAAAAATAGAGAATGAAGCACATTGATTATTTTGGATCTGATCTTTTACTTAAAATAACAGACTTGATTCAGAATTCAACAGCAGCTCTGGATCTAAATAGTCAAAAGCAATCTGTGTAGTTCTGCTCTGTGGTTTTGGTTCAGGTTCAGTACTAGTTCTGAGAAATATTCTTATTAAGATGAGTGTGGCAACTCTTTCTGTCAAAGATTTGCCCAAAATTTTCAGAGGCATTTGAGAATGACATAAACTGTTGTATGGATTATTGGGCAGAACTAAAGATGAAGAATTGTCAGGGCCTGTATTCATGGATCCTTAAGAAAAAAACACATGACATAACTTAATCACCTGTCATGTTTGGCTTGTCAGATTCAGCTTTCTGTCCTGCTGGAGCTCCAATACAATCCACAGAGTTTGGTTTTCTGCAGAGGATCCTTGGCCCTGAGGGGTTCCAGTGTCATATCACTCATTCTGAGTATATCCCTGCAACAGATGAACACAGAGCTGAATTCTTTCTTTCCTCCATCCTCTCACCAGTCTTTGATTAGTCTATAACATAATGAACATTATAATCTACACTATAAATAAAAATAAAAATTGAATTAAATCAATTGGTTTACATTTGGCTTTTACACTTAGTGCACTACATTCCATATTTACCTCATGTAATTAAAAAATTAATGTATTGCAAAGGGGAAAAGTTGAACAAATATGAATGCATATGATGACAAAATGGTAGCACCATAGGAGCTGGGAGAAAAAACACCATTGTCAGCACACTGATTTTCTGTTAGCTGCTGGGTGTTGCACTGCAGAATGGGAACTGCTGTGAAGATACAATATGTTGTTGGGCATGGCACACAGAAGAGTGCAGGGAGGAAGAAGGGAAAAGATACCTGACAGGTAGTGAAGGCCTGCTGATGTTTCTGCAGCTGTTAAGGTACAAATCTGGTGAGGCTGCCCACTGCTTGAGAACTCTGTGCCTGTGGAAGGACTATTCTACAGAGTGCCAGGCTGCAAGACTGATTCCTGAGGCTAACTGCATGAAGAGGACAAACTGACTGCTGCAGATGTTGTGTTTGTTTGAACAGACTGCTTGTCTCTATACCTTTTCTGCATAGTCAGCTTAAGTGCTGGAGGAGGATAGGTCTACTTTAAAACCAGGCCAGGGATCAAATGGAACATCATTTTTAAAGGTACCCAGGAATTTTGCTATCTCAGCTCTGCCTATCCACCTACAGTTTCCAGTGCTGGCGTCTCTGGATATTTTAGTCTGAACCTCACGCTATTTCACTGCAGTTGAAATGAAATATTTTGGAAAGCTTCATTTTGTAAAAAATTCTCAATTTGCACTTGTTTCTATCTGGAGCAAATCCGTATTTTAAGTTCTTGGAATTTCCTGTAGGAAATACTATTTTTCAACCAACTCTATTCCAGAGGGTAAGACGAGGCTTATTGGCAGCAGAGCATGAAGGAGCCTCTGTGTCACCATCTTTGTTTTAGTTTTCCTTCAGTCAAATTGAAGTTTGCCAGGGCTGTAACTAAGACCCATTTAGTTCATACAAAGTACTGACTTCCAGGTCTTACAGCTTTCTGTCATTGCCAATCTTTCAATTTGCCAGAGGCGATCTCTGTTCTACTTCACTGTACCCCATGTACAGCTCCAGAAAATTTATGGAGATAAACCACAAAATGCTCTATTTTCTGTTTCTTTATTCTTTGAAAAGAGAGTTATTGCTTTTTCTTTTTGGTCAGACCCTAAAACATATTCACAGGTAAGCTGAAATGGTTCCAAGAATGCTAGGTAATTACCAAGGTCATTCAGTAGATTCATGAGCAGTTTCTAAAGCAAAAGAGGAAGTCTTTATTTAAGATTAACCTTGCCCAGGTTGTTGCTGGTGATATGTTGCATTCTTGAGGTCCCTTGGGATGAAGGCATTAAGCAACTGGAACAATTATACGCAGTATGGAAATATCTGCTTTACACATAGATTGGCAGATATTGTACTCTCATGTCTGAATATATTTCTCCATACTGGTTCAGCTCATAACTTATTATGAACATTTTTTATTCTTTCTTGCTAGCATATGTCTGCTTTTATCTCATCCATTACTGGCACATGTATCCTCACAACATAATACCATAGCGTCCATTTTAGTATAACAGATGGGCAAGAGGATTATTTGTCCTGATACTTCATTCAGAAACCACGTTTTGTTTATATTTTGTATTGGCATTAAAAAGCTTTTCAACCAATGCAGTTTTTCTTCTAGGTTCTTTTTTGGTATTTTATTTAATTTTTTAGTGTTCCAAAAAGGCATACAGTTCTTTTTTTCCCTTTTTTTTTTCTATTTCAGGAACAGGATGATAGCACTGCCTGGGGGTTAACCACAGTGGTATCCTAACTTCTAATGCAAATCAAACACAAAGTTGTGATGCAAAATTGCTACTGTGCCACTGGAAAAAAAAAGAAAAAAAAACCTTAAACATGAAACTCAAAGGCTGCACACTTGATAATGCCAAAGGAAAAAGGAAAAAAAAAAAAGCTATTAGGAAAAAAAAGCTATCAGGCATATTCAGAACAACTAACAATAATAATAATAAAGAAGGAGATTCTTTGCAAATGAGAATGTATTTTGAGATTTGCCAGATACATCTTGATAGGAATTTCTGTACTAACATCAAGGAGACATGCAAAGCAGGGAATAGTTTAATTCTTTGGGGAGGAAGTAATAGTGTAGGACATTGGGCTTCTGACTTTGTGTAACCATATGTGATTTGTGTCTCTCTTCTGTTGGAGCACTGGAAGTTTGTACTTCCGATATGGATGAGCTGATTATCATGAAAATGCTCTTCATGGTGAATGAGTTGTTGCCCCTCTGAACTAGGGGTAGAACCTTTTCTGGACTTGCCTTGTTTGAGATTACACACTTTCAGCAATCATTGTACAACATGAAAGCTAAGCTAAGCTTAATGTGTTATCTGTAAAAAGAGATTCATACTCCTGGATCTTACAGTCCTTGCTGAAGATACAAATCAAAGTAAAGTTTTACTGTCTAAGTATTACTGTATCTCCAACATACCCCAGGGGGGATTTTTATCTTCTAGGTTAAACAATTGACACTAATTGGAAGAGCAAAAGCTGGGCTGAGTTGTATATTTAAAGTCACCACTGTGCAGAAAACTCCAATTTGGGGTTTAGATCAACCAAATTTTTCACTTTCTGGATTCGGATCAAAGTCAGAAAGCTTATTTCCTCTAACCCTAGAAGATCATTTCTAGCAATTTCTATGTAAATAAAACATAAACTCCTTTTTGAGTTGCCTCTGTTCTTGAACATTTTGAGATTTTGCTGCTCAATTAATCACCAGTGAGAACTGCACTACAAGATCACTGATGGCTGATATCATTGACCAGTAACTGTGAGATGGTAAAATCGGGTTCAGATGATAATCTAGGGTATTTTAGGAACATTTAGCCAAACTTGAAACATCCTAAATGAAACCTAAAAATCTACAAGGACAATTTAATCCTACTTCTTCAGGCTCATGGACAGTTTCTCCATAAGCTTGTGTATGAACTAAGACTAGAAACATGTAAGATTGTACTTTCCATAGCACAATTTCTTTCTATTACAAGCAAGAGAGAAATAGAAGATATTTGATTTTGTTTTGTTTCCTTTTACAGAAGAACTCAACCAGAGAGTAGAAAAAGCAAAGCACCTGCATTTATAAACTATAAAGATATGTTCCTTTGTGGAGGATTTTAAGCATTATCTAGAATACACAATTAATGAAATTTGTTAGCAAAGTATAATAAAGTATTTATGTAGGTTTCAGTTTCATTTTATTGATGACATCACTCTACAGGTAATAACAAGAATAATAATACATAGGTGGCTCTGAAAGTATCGACTCCTCTTTATTTCCATGGAAACTACAACAGATGCAAAGAGCACAATGACACTATTTGATAGAATTCTCAGCTTTCTCAGCTACAAGACACTGTTTTTCAGCATAGCCAGCACCATTAACTATCCATTTTTGCCAACAATGAACAAGAGTCTGCATGCTGCTCTCATAAAAATCTGCACCAGCAGAGGTGACCCAGTTTCATAGCTGCAGTGACAGTGTTGTTGCTGGGAAAATGTTGCCCATGCATCTTTCAGTGTGCTCACCTCCACTGTTTGGTCTCCATAAACCTTCAGCAAGCGCCAATGAATGTTAGTGGGTGCCATTTCTTATGCATGGAGGAATTCAGTGATGTGCTTGTGTTCCATACATACTTCTGTGTCAGACACCATTCTGTCAGGCCTCCCCTCTGCTGCCATCTGTTGCACAGCAACATGTAATGGAGTATTGGTGGGAAAGTTCAACCTCTACTGCAGTACCATCAACATCTGCCTCTGATCTTGTGGGCCAACATAATAAAATAGCAGGCATTACTTTCAGAGCAGCCCTCGTAATAAAACAAATGAGCATTTTTACATTTTCCCTAGTTTCTTTCGTACAGTTTTAGCATTCTAGTATGCACTGAAACACATATATGTGAACCTAAGCATGAGTAATCTTAAACGTTTTAATATTTCTATTCTCCCAACATGCCAATTACTTCTAGAAAGTTTGGGTTATCTAAAAATGTTTCTGTTTGATTCATTTTCTCCCCCAACCTCTTCTGATTTTCTGGATTTCCTGGTTATTCAACTGAGCACAAATTGCTGTTCATACAGATGCACTGCCATGATTTCTGATTTGCAGGCTGTCACTCCCATTAATAACCTACTAGGCTGTCATGCTGTCATTCCTTGTTGCTGCAACGATTTGTTTCAAACATAGGGGCTGATTCATGAAGAATAAAAAAAGCAGTTGTCCTGTTTTACAGGAATCTCAAAATATTTATGCAGAAAATGTGTGAAAAGCACACACACCACTTTTATCCTGAAGAATGTGATTGCCAACTACCCAACTTGTTTTCTTGAGAGGAGAGAGAAATAATATAGACTGGATTCTCTGTTCTTCTTTTTTTTAATATAAAACCATAATATTTTCAATAAAATTTTCCCCTTCTAAAATATCCCATGTTGAGTTCCAGAGCTGTGATGAAACTACTCAGGAAGATGTAAAGGTTTAAAAACTGATAACAAAGCTAATTTTAGGGATTTTTTTCTTATTCTTTCCCCTATTTTTCCAAGAAGTGTTAATAGCAACTATCTCAGTGACAAAACAGGAAACATATCAGTGCCATTCAGTTTTTTGTTTTTCTTTCTGATTCGCAAATACTTGGCCAAATTTCTCTCTCAGTGTTGCTGGTGCAGTCTCATCACCCATTACAGCGCTTTAGGAAATAAGAAAGCAAAGTGGTGCACTGGTTTTATTGCTCAGTACTGTTGGACTACTGCACATCTGTCTGCCATTGCATGGGGGTGTCTGGATCAGTGGTGGTGGGGCCAACTCCTCTCGAAACACCTTCTCCCAGCGCTTACCATTCAGCTCACATCCCCACGGCCTCTCAAGGAGCTGGAGCTGCCAGGAACCGAGCTCCTCCGCTTTTTCCACCACCAAGGCTTGGAGGTTGGCACATCTCCCAAAGAAACACTCAGAATGAGGTTTCTGAAGAAGGAAAAGAAATAAGCACAAGGGAACAAGGCAGGATGCTTATGTAAATCAAAACTGGGAGGAAAGGCAAGTGCAGAGGCTATTTTGGTGTGGACCGCAGTGCTGGCTCCCAGTTTCTCATTTTTCTCCTGCCATTCCCAAACCTGTGCTATTAAAGCAATGCAAAAGTTTCTGCTCTTCTTCACCTCCTCTCCAACTCCACACTCTGCCTGATCTGAGTACTGCCTACAGATGGCTGCTAATGAGTGAGCTACTTTAACATACCTACTTAAAAATACTTAAATCATTAGGCAGACTTTGTACACTGTAATTTAAACTAATATTTTAAAGAGGCAGCCTCCCAATTACAGCATTACTCTTATCTTTTGTAGGACTCGCACATTAACCCACTTGAAAATTTGTCCCTGCCAAAGAGTATCAGCAGCCAGTCCTAAACCTGTCAATGCCATAGTATTTTTTAAATTGATATTTAATTAATGAAGTACTGTAGCAACAGGTTTTCTCTCTCCTTTTTTTAATTTGATCTCCATGGCATTATAGGAACCTAAAGTTTCCACTAGGCATATATTCCTACTGTTTCCTTGTCAGAGGAAATGTATATTCATTTTAGACTTGTGGAGGCAATTACAGTAGCCACCAGTTGCCTACAGCAGCTAATCAAAGTGATAACCTGCAAGTTCTCAACTCCCCGTGAGACAGCCCACTTGCCTCCAGCTGATGAATGCCAAAAGAGCAGCATGGGCCCACCAGTAATGACACCACTATCTAACAGAAGTTTTTAACTAACCCATGCTTTTATAAAGACTCTATTAACATCTCATAAAAAGAGATCTAGATAAAAGATTCTAATAAGATTTTTTTAAAGGGAAAGACCAGTGCTGATGTAAATGTCTGATGTAAAATATTAAGCTGGTATTCGCCTACATGTAACCTTTACGCCTCTCACGTTGTGAGAAGTGAGAGTATCTCCAAGCATGTGAAAAACCTCTGACTGATAACACTGTCATGTCCTTGCTCCAGTCCATCCACACAGTCAAGCACGTACTTCACCTTAAGCAGATGTCCAATTCTATTGGTTTAAAAAGAACTCAGAGGCTTAAAGCTAAATGTATGGAAGCACTGTAGAAAAGTAGGTATAGCCTGCTAGAAAGTAATACCCCAGATCGTTAGTATACTCTTAGAGGGTGTTGCCTACAACAGCAATAAGTAAAGCAAATTTTAACAAGAAAATAATAATTAAAAACAGCTCACAATTATTTGCTAGCAAGAGAAGTTCACCACACTGGTAGGAAACTTAGTTTTTCTACATGAACAGCCTCTTGCTTTTGCTGGATTTTAATTATTTAGAATGTAGGTGTACTTGGCAACAAAGTGACCCACTCCACAATCTGCCACCTTATCAGTGACAAAAGCAGCATGAAATATATACACACTATATTTTTGTTTCATTCCATCAGCATATTTCAGAGTTCAGTATATAAAAATAAAAAGTAAGGTGAATGAGAAGATTTGAAGGCTGTTTCTCAGACTTTTGCTTGATTCAATGTCCTTCAGTCTGCAACCAAACAGAAAAAAAACCAACTTCATAAATTCATTAAGATCTTTTGAAGAAGAAAAAAAAAAGAAAAGAAAGAAAGAAAAACCCCACAGGACCCCTTCCCTCCTGAAATGTAAAAGCAACCCACATGATGCAATTCTCAGTGGCTATGCTGTTCCTCTAATCCAGTTATTACATCTGAGGTTTCTCTTTAAGGCTTCTGGCCAGGTTTTGACATTGGATTTCGGGATATCCTAATTAGCTGCATTCCCAGAGGAAGTGTTCCTGGCTTCTTCTCCACGCAGGGAGTCCTGGAGGAGCCCAGTCTGCAGGCTGCAAGGCAAGTGGGCTGCCTTAGTACAATTTTCTACCCATGTTGCTCTCATCGTCCAGGGAATGGACTTCAGCTCTACCATTTCATAGTCTCATTAAAAAGTTGGTGAGCTTTTAAAAGCTTGCACTTTCCATTTTTCAGGGTTTCACCACCTGCAACAGCCATTTCAGGCTTTGAAAGACACATGTCATCATGCTATTACTATTGCTTGCTTGAGATAGCACTCGAAGGCCCTGAACAAGGCCAGTCCAGCAGCACACCAATTCAGCGGTGTAGGCAAAAGCAAATTTGTCCCATAGAAAACGGGGGACAAATTGTTTATCTTAACTTGCAAAAGTAAGATTAAAAAAGGCTTTCAGCATCTTTTTCTCCAAAAATCACCGAGACACAGGGTAGGCCTCAGAGGCAGCGATGTTTGTCCTGGGACACTTGTGTCTTGTGTGGTGTTGTTGAGTGGGTATTCTCATGACAGTGCCAAGCATCCTCTGCTTCTGGAAGAAGGAGTGTGGTGAAAACCCATGACTCTCACCCTGGAGTGGGCTTTGTGTGCTCTTCTCCCACACAAACAAAGCAAAATAGGGTGAGGGATGTGAGAAGAGGGGCTCAGGCTCTCCTACCTGCTGTGCATTCATCCTCCTGGTACCAGGGCTACTATGCTTGCTACAATCCTGAAGAGGGTATTTTTATGACAAAAGAATATATAACTTTGACATTTTTCTACTGGCTATTTAAATCTTTCAAGAGATTGCAAAAGGCAGAACTAACTGGTTTTAATAGGCAGAAGACAGGTATGGCAGATAAAACGAAATGACAAACCTGTCGTTAACAAATAGATAGTCATTATCCTTACGAGTTAATGCTTATCACACATGTAGGCTGCTTTTCTTCAGTGGTCCCTCAGTACACCTGCAATATCCAAAGCCCAGAACCTCTTCGCCCATCACACTTCGAGGACATTTTTGCCTTTGCCTGAGTGTAGTGGTAGGCCTGCTACAAATTTGTCTTTGGTGGGACAGGCTACTGTAAGTGACCCCAGCCTGATGGGATGAAACACTGAAACACCATCAATTCTTTCACCTTAGTAGGAGTTGCACATGGCTGTGCCAAGGCTTCACTCCATTCCTTGTCTCAGGAGACAACTAGTAGAAAGTAAGGCTCCACCTCAGGGTTTTTTTTCTATTTCCCTATTTCCATCAGTGTTGAATGCAATTAGAACACAGTGGAAAAGTCATAAATAAAGACATGTTTTTTACTCCACAGCCCCCTTTCCTGTTTGTTGACCAATGACAGAACCAACAACTTTCTGAAGATTTTGAACAACATAGGCACATTTCTAAAAATTTTCTTTCTCTCAGCGTAACATGCTATATTGCTCATATACTGGGATGATAATCTGGCTAATTTGGGCACAGAAGACGAGAACTGCTTGGAAAGTGGAATAACATTTCCTTAAAGATTTTTACATTTCTTTTTTGCATTACAAACTTCAGAAACACAAATGTACACAAAGATTCAAGACTGCAAACTTCAAAATATTTTGATTTACTTTTCAATGTAGCAGTTAGCTACAATTCTAACTGCAGGACCAAACCCTCTTCTTATAAATGCTTTACATGAAGTATAAGAAAGCTGTATCTTTTGCAGTTATGAGACAAATCAGAGTTCATAAGTAAGAAGCACAATTTGCCCTATACACTCCCTGTTATGAATAATGACCTCCCACACAAGGAGCAGCCTTCGTTCCAGGCCAACAGGAACACTTATTGGAAACTGCATACATATAATTTGAGACACTGAGAGAAAACAGCCAATATAATTCCCACAATTATAATTCAACAGGTGCTTTTCAGAATCAAATTTAAATTTTCTCACTTTAGTACGCATGGAGTAAATACTCATTCTCTGTATTTCAGATATCAATTGAAATAAGATAGTGCTCTTCAAATCTGATTTCATTTTCCTCCAGTAGCACAGAGATGACACCAAACAGATGATACTAGCTTTCAGCTTTATGCAACCCTATCTATAGGCTTCAGACAATTATCTGTAATCAATAGCTATAGCATCATGGTAATAAAATTATAGTATTTACATATAATTACACTTACATTCAGATACATCCAGTTCCATTCAGAGCATATATCAATGGACTAAATCTTGGTCAGTCAGTAATTCTCAACAGGGAGGATGCAAGGTCAGATTTGTGTTTTCCAAGAAATTTGGTTCAGAAAAAAAAAAATACCTTTTCCTTTCAGCTAACCATTTAATATTGCCATCCTTTTATATTTAAAAGAAACTATTCTAAGTAAAATCTTTGCTGACATATCCTTGATAATCCTCCTCATGTTGCTTTTTATTTTTCTACTAATAACATTCTTGCAATTATATGTATATGACTGAATATAACAGAATTTATCAGGTGCTGATTTACCTAAGGTCAGAATATAGTGGAAAGTTTTGGATACACAATTGCTTGTAAATCCACCAAGATGAATTTTTCATGCCAGCTTAAAAATAGGCCTGTATTGTATTTTTTCATTTTGCTCTTTCCCCATTCAGTTTCAATGTACTGCTTCTCTCTACTCCTTTTCTGTTCTCCTTCTATTCTTTCATTTCCTGGTCCTTTATTCATTCCACTTCCTCCTTTAATTTTCTCACTTCCTACTACTTTTAAATTCTTAGCACTGATGTTCAAGAAAGTATTCTGTGTGAAAAGGTGTTTGTATTGATGTTTAAAAGACTTCTGCTCTTTTTTTCTTACTTTCATTCATTCTTTCTTTTTTTCCCATATAAATAAATTGTTATACCTTGGTTGCATTGCAGACCCTGATTTCATGGTTGCAGGACTTTTCCTTAGGTACGTAGGTCATTCTGAAAGTAATGCCTCCTATTTATTTCCATCAAAACTACAACATATATGAAGAACACAATGACACCATTTGATAGAGCAAATCCTCAGCTACAAAACACTATTTTTCAGCATAGTCATCACCATTAGCTGTGCATTTTCATCAGCAGTGAACAAAAGCCTGCATGCCACACTCATAAAAATCTGCACCATCAAAGGTGACCCACTGTTTCACAGCAGCTATGAAAGTTTCATTGATAGGAAAATGTTGACCATTAAGTCCATCTTCCATTGGTCTTAACAGATGGAAGTCAGAAGGAGCCAAATCCAGAGTATATGATGGGTGTGGTAAGATAGTCCAGCCAAGACTGGCAGTGTGTTCCACAGTCTTCAAATTGGCATGGGACTTGGAGTTATAGTGCTGCAAGAGAAAGGTTTCTTCTCTGGCCTGACTCTGCAAGTTCGAGCCTCCAGTTTAGTCAGCACCATGGTGTAACTAACAGTCAGAGTTGACAGTGTGTCTGGATTCCAGGAAATTCAGAAGGACCACTCTTTTCCTGACCCAAAAGACAGTGCACATCTCTTTACCCACTGAGGGCTGCATCTTGAACTTTTTCTTTGATGGGGAATTCATGTCACCACTCGGCAGGAAGGTTCAACCTCTACTGACATACCACCAACATCCCTCTCTGATGTCGTGGGCCAACATAATAAAATAGGAGATGCTATTTGCAGAGCAGCTTTTGCACATAATGAAATCCCGATTCCCAGTAACCCTGCTGTTATGAAAGGAGAAAAAAAAAGGCTCTTAAAAAAAATCCCAATGCGAAGGTATCTGGGCATGCTTCCCACTGGCCACTGCTGCTGTTTAAATGCATTAAAACACAGATCTATGCAAGCAACAATGGGTATGAAATGAATGGCAATATAAAAGGACTGACAGAATTGTTCTTTTACCTTTCTGACTTACATGTACCAGATCTCATCAAGAGTTTCCCCTATTTCTAGAAGAGGAAGCTTTCTTAAAAAGTGTGTGGTGTCTACGGTCCAAGTTCCCAATTTCTAAGAGTTAATCACAGATTTTACTGTGATTGAAAAGATGCAGAGAAAAGCATCTTTTTGCCTAGCCATCACTACATATAGTTGAGAAAATGAAAGCAGTGCTCAGTGATGGATAGCCTGGTTTGAATATGCCTGTGAAGAAGACAGATCTGTTGCTTCTGCAGACATTTCTGAGATAGTTTTAAATCAGTTGCCTTGGTTCTGCCAGCAGCAGGAAGGCTTCTCCCCTCCTTCTGTGGCCTTTGCAGCCCACACAGAGTTTGGTGTCACAAATGCAGCAGTATCGGGAGTATATGGGGCTGGTCTGCACTACTCATGTGCCTCTTGTGGTTCGCATTGGGCTTCAAGAGGAAAGGTTCTTGCTTTGGGAATGATAAGGACAGATGAAAATGAGAAGAGGTCATCTACAGTGTGCTTCCAAAACCACACAGAGTATAGGTTCCTTTTGCAAATTGCCCTGATCCTTGCTGAGAAAAATGGAGATCAAGGGTCTTTTCAATTCCCTTTACATCAGGCCTTAGTTGAGTAACACCAAATCTACAATACTTCCTGAAACTGCAACACAGTGCCATTGTCAAAGTGGACTGAAGTGTTTAAAGCCTCCAGAATGTGGACACTTCGGGCAAATATTTCTTTTTGGGAAAATATGCCGTGTCCTGACAGCCAAGGATAGTCAGAAGGCAGTCAGCATGTCTTAGGAAATGCCTATAATTCCTTAAGTGCTAGATAAAGAAATAATGTATAGCCAAAGAAAAAAAACTAGAGCTGTCATACCCTGAAATATCTGATTTACAAGAGACTTCTCATTTTCTTTTTTATTTTTCTCTTTTTTTCTTGCTAACTAGAGTTAAAAACAAGGTAATCACACCATAATTATAGCTTTGATCAGTTCTCTGATGAAGACAAAAATGATTCTAAGTAGGTCACTTGCTGATGCCTAAGTTTTGATAAACAGACTTATATCATGATAATATCAATTTAAAATCATGTGTGACAGGCACACACAAAATTTGCAGCTGTTTCAGGTATTGCCCCTAACAATTTATCATTTATTTCACTATAAAATGTTTATAAATTATGTTTATTGTCTTGTAATTAGTAGTACTAGCAGTGCGTAATATCAATAAGGCCATTAAATATGTAAACAATAAATAATAGTAATATTAATGTCACCAAGCAGTGACATTGTGTATATTCAGTCAGTCTAAGAGTATATTTCTCTGCACTTCAATGTCCAGGCATGAAATGGTACCAGTAATGGGTTTAATGAGCATCCAGACAAGTTCAAAAGAAGGAAAGGTGGTTCACAGTTGGTATAAAAGAAAACAAAGAAAGTAACAAAGCTAAAAAAATGAAGTTTATCTTAAGTCTTAAGTACAAACAGGAGAAGATGTAGATTTTTTGGATCTTTTAGCTGCTGCAGTTCTACATGCCCATACCCTTTTTTCTGGACAAGCAGTGAGACCAAGTTATAACTGGTGGACCTAGTCAGTTTACTATGAAAGGTGGAGTGATAGATTTGACTAGATTGCATACAAATAAACCAATAAAGCATTAAAAGCTAAGTAGACAAACCCCTGACATTGGACAGTAATTCTTTATTTTATTTTATTTTATTTTATTTTATTTTATTTGGTTTAGTTTGGTTTGGTTTGGTTTGGTTTGGTTTGGTTTGGTTTGGTTTGGTTTGGTTTTTTTTGTTTTATCTTAATTTTTAGAGAGTTCCTTTGGATAAGGGTGAGTTTGTTTTTCTAATTTGTTTTTCTAATGGGAGTGTTACCATCTGACCAGCTTTTACTATCTGTTGAATTTGGCTGACTCTGGAGAGGTCAGTTACAGAGTGAAGGGAAATTATTTGCAAACCAATGGAAGCCATGTAGAAGCACTGCATTAGGTTCTATATGGACTTTCCCTCAGGAATAGAGAGTATATAAATATGCCTTTATACTTACAGGTCAACACGAAGTGTTTCAATTTCTCTCCATGCCATCTGACTGGAAATTTGTTATAAAGTGAAAATGGAAATTATTTGTTGCAGAAAGGGCAACATCGCCTTTTTGCTGCTATCGGGATAGCACACTAAGAGGAACTGGGCACTCATAAACATTTGGCATGTTATTCTGAAATTAACTGGATTTTTTAAAAGTACCTCAATTTGCGTATTCATTCCAAACCAAAAAAGCAAAGCAATGGCATTTTTTTTTCCGGTCTTTTATTTTAATGTGGCCAAAATGAATGATCTTTGTCCTTTCAGCCTTCACAGCTTCCTTCTCTGTCACTGATAAGCCTCTCCTTAAGAATTAGCCCCACATTGTATGCCCAGAACTTCACCACTGTGGATAGTGGGTTTTTCAGCCACTCAGCAGTTGATGTTTCCAACCAAGTGATTATCTGGGAAGATTTATTATCTAAATCCAAAAACATGTAAGGCAAAACTGAACACAACAAAAAAGCAAACAGTACTCTTTGCTGAAATACATACACTAGCTATTTTACACCCAGGCTACTTGCAACAATTCGCTGGACATGGCTAAACTCAATATAACAACAGCAGTATCCAAAAATGTCTTTTTTGTCATTCTGCTCTGCTTAAAAGCAATAGCTGGTATATAATCTCTGTTCTGTGATGATAACAATGTCATGTCTCATGGGTTCAGTTGTCTTCAATCATTTTACTCTCCTGGGTAAAATAATGTGTGTTACACCTTGTTCTATGAAGTTTGAGTGACTACACAGCGTAAAAACTGCTAATCCAGGCCTGCTGCCCCAAACTGCCAGGACAGGCTTAATGGTGTCATTGCAAGTTTTCCCTTCCTTTGAGTTGTGTGTTGTTTTGTCTTTAATTATTGCTTTTAACAGCTAGGGTTTTCTGGTGCATTGATGCTTCATTTCATAGAATCATAGAATGGTTGGGTTGGAAGGAGCCTTTTAAGAGCATCTAGTTCCAACCCCCATGCTATAGGCAGGGACACCTCCCTCCAGATCAGGTTGCTCAAAGCCCCACTCAGTCTGGCCTTGAATGCTTCCAGGGAGGGGGCATTCACAACCTGGCTGGGCAACCTGTTCCAGCATATCACCACCCTCACAGTAAAGAATTTCTTCTTGATATCTAGTCTAAATCTACTCTCTTCCAGTTTAAAGCCATTTCCCGTCGTCCTGTCACTACATGCCCTAATAAAAAGTCCCTCCCCAGCTTTCCTGTAGGCCCCCTTTCAGGTACTGGAAGACCACTATAAGGTCCCCCTGGAGCCTTCTCTTCTCCAGGCTGAAGAGCCCCAGAGCCCCAGCTCTCTCAGCTTGTCCCTGTAGGGGAGGTGCTTCAGCCCTCTGGTCACCTTCGTGGCCTTTCTCTGGAACCACTCCAACAGATCAATGTCCTTCTTGTGTTGGGAGCCCCAGAATTGGACTCAGTACTCCAGGTGGGGTCTCATGAGAACAGAGCAGAGGGGCAGAATCACCTCCGTTGACCTGCTGGTCATGCTTCTCTTGATGCAACCCAGGAAATGGTTGGCCTTCTGGGCTGCAAGTGCACGTTGCTGGCTCATGTTGAGTCTTGCATCAATTGACATTCCTAAATCTTTTCCCTCAGGGCTGCTCTCAAGCCATTCTCCACCCAGCCTGTATTTGTGCTTGGGATCCAAATGCAGGACCTTGCATTTGGCTTTGTAGAACTTCATGAGGTTGGCATGGGCCCACCTCTCCAGCCTGTCAAGGTCCCTCTGGATGGCATCCCTTCCCTTTGCTCCGTGTATGCCATGACTGGGACAGTATCCATGTTAAGTACTTGTTGGGTCATTTTAAGAGAAGTAGCACCTCATAGGAAGGTCCATAAACTTCCTGACTTTCTTTAAAACAAAAATCCTCTGGGGCGTTGGAATAGCTGCAAGGTGGGAAGGCATTTACTCAGGAACATTGGTATAATTATGTGCTTTTCAGAATCATGCTATACTTTACAGGGAGACTTTTCCTTTTCCTTCTTTTGCAAATATCATTTTAAAATACTCACATAGAGCTCACAAAAGCTCCAAATCTTATAATCATATCTTTAGTTTAAAATATTATATGTTGTCAATTTAATTCTCCTTCATATCATAATGTAGCTACAAAATTCTATTCACATCACTGTAAGCATCTGCAGTTTTAAATGTGTTGAATTCCTAGCTAATACCCATGTCATCCTTCCTGACTACACGATATTGGCCCTCATAACTTGTGCTCCAAACACTCCTCACAGACTTTGAAGTTTCATCTTGTCTATCTTAACTTTAGTAGCTCATTTCCTTTTGTTTATTAGATAACATGTTGACTACAGATCTCTTAAGGCTTTAAGAAATCCCTGTGAAGCCAAATAATGTAAGAAGAAGCATCTTTGTATTTTTTCTCTCCCCTTCTTACTTTTCCTCAGTTTCCTCTCTCCCTTTTCTTTATTCTGTATTGAATTTGTTTCCCCAGCCTTTTATTTCTAGCTCTACTATTCAATAAATCCTTAGTTTCATCATTCTCTATCTCAAACTCCATTCACTTTATTTAATCACATACTTTGAAGTGGCGTGAATTTTATACAAGCATGTGAATTTCACAGTACTGCTGACCATAAAAAGTGCACTGAAAATTGATCAGATGAAGTTGCATGATCACAAAAAAGAAATTATTAAAATAAATGGACAGATGGAGGTTAGAGAGCTAGGGATATGTAAATGAGTGCGGATGGATCCCAAGCACGTCAAAATTTTAATTACCACCAAATTTTTCTATTAGGTTGCTATGCACTGGATTTTCTAAAATTGGAGGTACTTAGGTGCCTGAAGTTGCCCAATCCTGGGCATTCCCAGGACTAAGCAGAGCAAGGCCTCTAGCGTAAGATCACGTGGAGTGTTGCCAGCAGGTCAAGGGAAGTAACCCTTCAATTCTACTCAGCACTGGAGAGATCATATCTGGAGTGCTTTACCCAGTTCTGGTCTCCACAATACAAGAGAGACATGGTCACATAGAAGAGAGCCCAGTGAAGGACCACTGATTTGATTAAGTGACTGGAGCAAGAGAGGATGGAGCTGGGATTCTTTATCTTGGAGAAGGGTAAGGAGGGGACTTATCAATGTGTATAAATGCCCGATGGAAAGAAATGAGGAAGAAACCAGACTTCTCTCAGTAGTGCCTGCTGACAGGACAAGAGGCAATGGATACAAATCGATCTGAATGCATGAAACAGTTTTTACTGCAAAGGTAGCAAAAATTAGGGAGAACTTGATGAGAAAGGCTGTGGAGACTCTATCCCTGAAGATGGTAAAAACAATACTGGACACTGTCATGGGCAACCTGCCTTTGCTTTCTCTGCTTGAACAGGAGAGGTGGGCAAAATGATCTCACGAGGTCCCTTTCCACTGAAACGACTGTGTGAATCTGTGAAATCCCTCAGTCTGAGGGAGAAATTAAGCTTGAGGATGTGCCCAGTCTAAGTGTGGCATTTTCTAGGCTGTTAATACTTGGGCCTGTTTGATTGGTTGATGAAAGTCATCTTTAAATCATCTTTTCAAAACAAAACACAGTTACAAGGTCATTGCTCCAGAGTACTTAGAAACACTACAACTGAAAATGTTTAGGATAATAATTCTGTTCTCACTGCTGTATATCAAGGTGGTGCAATGCAAGTGAGAACAGTTCTCAGATACAATCCCAATGTTGCAAATTCTTTTTAAAGATTTATTAATGATTTCATTAAAATGAAGTCAGCCTTTTCCTTTAGTCGTGTACACTCCACATTTTTCTTCAGGAGTGCTTACGTTCTTAGATGTGGGCTATTTAACAAATACTGTTTACTCCCCCATACCAGAAGCTTTTTGTTTCTTTCCGCAGATCCATGCCTTACAACAGGTGAATTCCAAACTCCACTTCATCCACTCTTAATTTCTGAACTATAAGTGGCAGAATTCAGAGACAGCTTTATGTCCCCAGAAAAGGTAATTTCACTTCTTTCAGATTAAATTTTTCAAGAATATTCTGTTTTAGTGTTTTAGCAATCTGTTCTGTACAAAACAGACATGAAACAGCCTTTTTGCTTTCCTTTTCTCGTGTTTTGCTATTTCATCATTCTGCTCATATTCTGTTTCTCTCGTTGCAGACAGTTTCAGCTTTTCTGGCCCTCTTTCCTTGTCAGCCGCTCACTTTCAATCCAGAAATCTTTTCCATTCTCCCACTAGAAGTACAAAGCTAGATGTTTAACATACGAATCTTTGAAAGTGCTGGGCACTCTCTAACAGACAGTGATAGATCTTCCCAAGTTTCTACTGGGGTTGAATTTCCTTGGCACTTTCTACTGTCATGCCTGTATACTTAGGGCTTTTCCATTTTGGAGCTCAGTCTTCACTACCTTTCAACACCTCTCCTGTTTCTGAGGGCTGTCTTTCATGCAGTTCCCATTGCTATTTTTCAGTCTGCTTAAAACACTATCTTTAGCTGTCTTCAATTTTAGTATACTCCATTTTTTTAAAAAGAACTAAATCAGACTACAGCGGTCAAGATATGCATGAGCATAAACTTCAAAAAGTGCTGTCGCATTCGATATTCCAGTCTGCAACTGGAATGTATCTCAGTTTCTTAGTGTGATGATTACTTCCACCTAACTAGGAGTAAAACAAAGAACAGAGTTGTGAATAGAAAACAGACATTCTGGTCTATACTGCAGCAAACTGCTAATAATGCTAATTAGAATAGCCACGTTGGTTGACGTTTAATCTCTCAAATTCCCAGTTTGAAACACTGAATGTTCTGATCTTGCATTCCATGTCATTTCTAGAACAGTATCAGTCTCAGGGCCATGGAAATAAGGTTTTCCTTACAGCTGATCAATAGAGGGCATAATTAAGGACTGTAGGCCAAATCCCCAGCCAAGGTTATTACAGTGATTTGCTCCACCTGCAAATCGAGCTCCCAACATGGAACCGCTGTTGTTAAAATGTTAAATCACTCCAAATAAAGTCAGAAAAAAAAGTCTTCTGTGCTTACTTTCCCATTCATACTTCTTTGAATTTTCCTTGATTTGAATGCCTATCCCTCAGGAGATAGAGATAACCATTTCCTGAAAAACAAGGCAAACATTAATTTTAATACAGGATCTGCTTGATCCCTCAAAACAGGTCAAAGTTGGGATAATTATGGTATCTGACTGATGTTCAGATGCTTACATTCCCTGATGAATCTGTAACTAACTCTATGTGATGGAAATATCTCACATTATTCCTGTGTTTGCCAGCTTGCAATGTCATTCCAGATGGCAAACACAAAAATAGCTTGAAAAATTTCTTTCTGAATTTCAGGCTCTAAAAGGGTTTTGTTAGTCCTACAACAGATTTTCCAAGATGTTCAAACTGCCCATTCCTTATTAACATAAAACACCTTGATAGGAGTATCTTGTAAAACCATCATTGCAGTAAATTTCAGGCCATTACTAATTTAATTACTAGCTACTTACTGAAAGTATATTTATTTCTTCATCACTCCTCTAAGAAATTTAGCTTTGCTAGATTTTCTCCTTTTCTTGATGCTACTTTCATTAGAGTAGGAGTATCTTCAGAGCAATAGAATTGTAAAGGTCTCAGTTGTTAACATGAAAGCGGGACTGCTTAAATTTGATTACTGTGTTTAATGAAGTGTCACATTTATTTACAAGATGACATGATGAATCACATTACAGTTATTATAAATCAGCTTATAAGAATGGACAAATGGTTCAATAAAGCAATGGATTTACAATTCTAAGATGGTTCATTTGGGTTCCTTGTGATATTTCCCTTAAAAAAAAAATGGCAGTGCACTATATACTTTAGCCCAGGAGCTAAATTGGCAATTTGCTTTAGGAGAAAAAGAGGAAGAGAAAGAGAAAGAGAAAGAGTCAGCATTTCATTTTTTTATGTCTCCCTCATTTGCACATATACTGGGCCTTGAACTGGGGTTCAAATTTACCCCTAAATACCATTCCTAGGATTAAAATAAAATTTCACTGGCTTGCCTTTTGATACTTTTATCATCTTGCCTCATGTGGCAATATTGGCATGACTTGCCCAAAGCCTGAAGAAAATCAAAAAAGTGAATAAGCATCCATGCAGACCTTCCTCCCCTCCCTGGCCTTGGAGTCTTCATTAAAAAGGTCTTAGTTCACTTCCATACAAGGGAAATTGGCTCATTTGTCTGCTGTACTCTCTCTCTTTCTCTGCCTGACTTGCAGAGGAATCTGTTTGAAACATTTTTTTTCAGCACATTTCTGTTTATTTGTGTATGCCCTGCAGAAATGCTAATGCAGGTTCATTGCATTAAACAGGCCTGATAACGTCTGAGTGCACTCACATATGTGTAGGCTGAAAAACAGCCACATACTGGGGAGGGAAGGGGGGGCTGAGGAGACCATGTGCGTGTTTTGGGGTGTGTATGTGCATGGGGGGAGGCTTCTAAGTGGCTGAGCTCAGGCTTTCGTGCCACATCTGCATTTATCCCTATCTGAGTGACAGGTGTACATGGATGCCACATCGGCTGCCAATATGTTATGAGACCATGGTAACAATCGTTCATCTCTGGGGAGCTATGCTGCCTCGTTCCTCACTATCAGACATGAAAGAAATAATTTCAGGTGCCAGAAAAGGAACTGTGATAAAAGAAAACATTTCGGCTTTCATGGCACTGGAGTTTGCCCTGAGGCAACAGCTTTGATAAAAAAAAGTGTCTCTTTCTTTACATTCACAATTAATCCATGATTATCTACAAGCAATCCTTTGGCCTATATGATACTGACAGAAAAGTTGTTTTTCTTTTTTTTCTTTTTTTTTTAATTCCTTGTACACTTCACCTCTGTTTTTTCCTGCTACATGCATCTATTGTATCACACAAATCTTCAAACCCTGCTGAAGCTAGAGACAGCTTCCCACCCCCACTTGGGGAAGTTATGTAGATATCAGACATATCCGTGTAGAATAGCTATTGTTAGCTGAAGTATTAACATATAATGTTTCTCCAGTTGTGTATTTAAGAAAGATATGAAAGAGGGCTATTATACTGCAAGCAAAGGTGAACCAATCGCTCTTTTCTGCAGCATTCTGTGTCATCAGCCAAAAGAAAATTTTGGTATATATTTTAAGAGCAAAACAATGAGCTTCATTCAGGAGATGATATTTTTCCTCCTTGTATGAATTCACTTTCATTTGACATTGGTTGGATTCAGTGTTTATCATGTCCACTTGATATCGTCAAGACTGTGCTTCACTGTCAAGGTCAGGTCCTGTCCAAGGGATGTGTGGACACAGCATAAAACAAATGGCACTGGAGCTTCGGCCCAGGCAACTTTAATATTTCATTGAGCCCTTGTGTGCTCTGAGGGTATGCAGCCTCCTCCATGAGGACTTCAATACCCAACACTTCAAAGGGGACTTACAGTTCTATCACCCAGCAATCATTCCCTACAAGGTAGAGGGTGGGGGCCCAAGCCACTTACACCACTTTGGAAGTATATATGTGTACGTATATATACCTTTATTGAATTCAGTTGTTGAAGGGACATGAGCATCTCACATTTTTGGAGCTGGACAAACCAGGGTCTGTAAGCTGCAAGGATGCTACCTCATTACAGCCCTCTGAGAGCCTCCCTCAGCATCATGGCCCATTTCCAGCCACAATGCTGGGTCAACTGCATTTGGGCTGAGCCTTGCTTATCTGGCTATACATGGCCAGGTGGCACAGCATGCCCTACCTTGTCCTGGTGACCATCTGGACCTCCACAACCAGGAATGTCCCTTACAAGCCCTGAGGCTGGGGCTCCTTTTCAGGTCTTGTACAGACAAGATGATGCGTGGCATGAAGGAGGTCCAAAATCACACAGGAAAGGCCCCACCAGAAATTGCCTTGGGCACAATTCCAGGTTGCTTCCAGAGCCATGACTTGACACAGTGCTACCCTTCATTGTTTAGCAGTCATTTCCATATTGTCTCAACTGTCAAAGAAATCTTCCAGTCATCTTCCAGACCAATCTGATAAATTATATACTCAAAAAATTGTCCACTTAATAATTCCAAAGAATAAACCCTTTTGTGTTCACTAGAATATATTTACTTCTCTCCAATGACAAACATAGCAGACATAAATTTAAAAAAAAGTATGGCAGTGTTTGTCCAACAAGTAGTGTGGCCTGGGACAAAACCATCCACACAGAAAACAGTTTTTTTTTCCTATGATTTTTTTCTTCTTTTTCATCATTTCAGGAGATGCGTGGATAGCTTAAAAAAAAAAAAAAAAAAAGCCCATGGATTTATATTTTTCATAACACAAAGATTTCAGGTACTTCAGGTTTTGGATGAATATCTGGAGATGCTGAGCATCCAAACATTAGACCAAACAAGCTAGATCTGTAGGGATGTTTAAATTATTAATGGTGTTCAATTATACTGCAAGCAAAGGTTCACCTTTGCTTGCAGTATAATAGCCCTCTTTCATATCTTTCTTAAATACATATACACCATATATATATATATATATATGTATATATATATATATATACACCTTCACCTCTTTGCCTCAGTTTCTTTTTCTGGAATATGGCAATATTTTCCCTTATTCAAACACCCATCTAAAAATACCAGAAATTGATTTAGCAAGAATCTTATATATCACGTAATATGAGTTCAAATTTCTGTTCTTATTCATCTCAGTCATGGTATACTTCTTCATCCCCTCCCAAACTTCAGATTTTATGATTTTATATTGGGACTCTTAGGTAGTAGCAAGATGTCTCCCCTTCATGTTACTTATTTCAGGTCTTTTTAAGACCTGATTAACGTTAAGATTAACGTTTGCAAAACTATCTGCCTACAGGGTATCAGCAATTAAGCATTTTGTGTCAGAAAATGAAAAAAAAAAAAGAAATTACATTGGTCTGAACTCTACAACCATTACAACCATTGAAGAAACCCAGTGTTTCTCTTTTTTCTCCTCATTTTTCCATCTACAGCTATCTGTCCGTATGGATGGATGTCTCTTTATGTTTATCATTATCTCTCTTCCTTTCTTTTTTTTTTCTTTATGAATCAACATGCATCATTGTCCAGTTTTACATTACTGTCTTCTAACTAAACCAACCAGTAACGTTTTCAAAGATGGGCAGACTGGGGAATGGAATTAAAACAATCTGAAGAACAATAAAAAATGGATTGGGGAGATGAAAGAATTATCAGGGAGCAAAACCCTAACATGGTATTGTAAGTTATGTACTCACAGCTCCCTTGCTCTAACAAGCAGCTGCATAAAGCTAGGTAGCTTTTCTTCTCAAACAAAGCTAAGGGAAAAAAAAAAGAAGAAGAAAAAACACAAAGCAAGGCTTCTGTGTGTATGTTGGTATGTGTTTCAGGGGAAAAAAAATCAGGACATTGTGAGCAAACTGGCTCTGCAATGGATCGACAAGGGTTTATTATTCTGAGCAGCACTCAATCAAATGTGGCCCCTATGAACAGAGAGTAATGTTGGCGAATCATCCTGGGGGCTTTTTTTCTGTGTGTGAGTGGTATCCATCTGTCAGCTGTCAGTGCCAGTGAGAGATATACAGAGCTGTCACTTCTTGTCAGCCAGCATTTGTGAGGCCTTTTGCAGCTGCTGCACAACACATACTGTCCTTATTGAAGGCCAGCAAGGAATCTTGGAGAAGATTCTGCTGGGCAGGGTGAAAAGGGGAAGAGAGATGTCAGGATCACTGTAGGAGAACAGCCTTGACCCATCAAAGATTTTTAACTTCAGTCTCAAAATCCTATTCTTTTCTGAATATTAATGATGGAGCTGAGGTAGTGGCATAGCGATATACTGTGCATTTCGAGATTCAAGACAAGTCTTGCACTCCCTTTGGTACCTTTGGAACCTGTAATAATATATATGGTGGGATGAAGGTAACGATGCATTCCAAAGAGTCCAATGCTGCATTGTGAATGAAATGAGAAAGGGGACAAACAGCTATTTCTCCAAGGAAAAAAATCTCCATCCATCACTCTCCAGATATGCATACATATACAAGATAGATGTGTGTGTGTGTGAAAAACATGTATGTGTACCCACACATTTTAGAAGTGTTGGAGCTGCACTGGGACTGTGCTGAATTTAGGGCTAAACCGAAACTCAGGTTCCAAGGCATTGAAATCCTGCCAGCAGTTTTCTCAAAGTGATGGCTCCAAATGCTGAAAATCTCATGAGATCAGCTGTTCTTCTGAGCATTCCTCCATCGTGGGCTATATCAGAACGAGCTCCAGTAAATAAGGGGCCTTTTTGTTTTGCAATCTGCGCAGATTTACAGCATTGATAAGGACCAAAAGTTTTGTGTCCTAGCTGTATGATCTCGCATATTATCAGTTGCAGATGGAAGTAAGATACCGTTTCTAAGGATATTGATTTAAAAATATTATTATAGAATTGTAGAGTACTACTATGCATGTGTATGTATGCCAAATTGCTTAGCATCATTTAAATAAGAGGAATTGTTTAAATCTATAGAGGACATTTTGTTTTGTTCTACATATTTACAGCCACCTTCGCAGAAAAACTAATCTAACATGGCAAATTCAAGTCAGTAGGATACAAGAAATGAGTATATGTGGAACTGAGAAATGTGAAACTCTGCTCTTTGCTTTTCCACAGACTCTCCAAGTCGCTTCAAGCTAGTCATGCCAATTCTCTACCTGTTTCCCATTTGGCAATAACATTTAATTGCCACCCTCACAAGGGCACCATGTTGATGACTCTTTTGACCATCCTCAGAGCTTGTAAAGATGTCTACAGGTGAAAAGCTCTCTCAAGAATATCACCTAATCAGCTGAACTTTGTGACTCCAGTTGTAGGTTCAAAGTACAAAGCTATGAAACTTTGTCTTAGTTCTCCTCCAATAATTATGTAAGGATGGGAGATTAAGTGATGTCAAAAGCTCTCAGTTCACATCAGTTTGTACATGAGTGAGCCAACATTTAAGCATAAGATCTCATATTAGAGAATTATTTTAGAGGCAATCTTTCTCTTCTGCTGAGACCTTTTCAAGAACTTCAGAAATTCAGAGTTGAAAATGAAATCAAGGATTTTCTAACAAGTTTGTATGTGGTGAAGTGAAGGTCGGCCTCTTCTCTCACTTAGCTAGCGACAGGATGAGAGGGAATGGCCTCAAGTTGCGTGAGGGGAGGTTCAGGTTGGATATAGGAAAAATTTATTCTCTGAAAGAATGGCCAGACACTGGCACAGGCTCACCAGGGACTTGGTTGAGTTGCCGTCCCTGGAGGTGTTCAAGAAACATTTAGATGTGCTACTAAGTGACATGGAGACATATTGGTGGTAAGTGGGCGGTTGGACTAGATGATCTTGGAGGACTTTTCCAACATTGGTGATTATATGATTCTAGATAAATCAATGAAATCCTGTTCAGTGACTAAAGCTTCTGTATGCTACTTAATATTGATAACATAATAACAATACCTATAATAATTAGATAAAATATTAAGTATACTAGATAATATTAAATAGAAAATAGAAAAATCATTTTAATTATTTTGTATGCTTCAATTATTTCACATGCAGATGAAATTTTAAATTCTGTAGACTGCTAAATAACAGTGTCTGAATAATCATATTGCTTAATATTTTTTATCAGGGTGACTGGGTTGCAGAGGCAGACTGCTATTGTTAAGCCCAAGCAGCAAGTACTTCACTGATTCGTTCTATGCCTGTGGATTTTTTTTTATTTAAAAGATGCAAAAAAGATTTATAATTTAGCTAAGGGTTGCCTGAAAGCCTGCTCTGTTTGGTTACCAGTTTCAAACACATATGGTACAACTCATATTGCTGCAAGTAAAACAAGACTGACTGTTGAATGAGCATAACACTGTAATAGCAGAATGTCTGCATTTAGCCCTTTTAACTCAGATCTGCTCACAAGCCAAAATCAAGTGGGAAACAATTAGTGCCTGTCAGAAAATGATTTCCCCCTTCCCCCGAGAAAATCCAAAAATGCAAAAGAAAAAAAAAATCAGCTGAAAAAGATTAATTTTGTTTTGGAGATGCTGTTCCAATACCTCATGGGAATTGACATGTATGCCTCATGTCCCAATTTCTTTTCAATGACTTAATCCCTTGTTCGACTGTCTCTTGCCCTCATCCTTCCATGAATAATTTTGTCACATCATAGAGGATCCCACCATTTGCAACCTGGAAGACACAGGAAACCCTCTGAAGGAACTCCACCCATAAATGGCAGGGAACATTTGTGGCTCTGAACAACTTATGTAAACATTGTAAACTTTGGGCGATTTTGTGATTTTAATAAGAAGCTACAGATAAAATTCTCCTCTCTCAGCTAAAGTTTACCACACTGCAGTGTAAGGCAGCTCTGGATACTCCTCTTTTTCATTTCCCAGAATAAGAATAGCTAAGATTCTGAGGCATCGTCCATGATGAATTCTTTAAATAAGCTGAATGATACACTCAAACAAGGTTAATGATACAGAAACCATAGTGCCAAACTGCAGTACATGGATAAGTTTTGGCATTTCTTGTCAAAGTTGCAGGTATGCACAAAATCTCTAGGGTCACAGATGTGAATTCTTCTTCATGAGCCCTCTGGAGGTGTAAAGTATTATGGCCTTTGTCCACCAAAGCACAATTGTCTGGATTACCACAGAGCATTTTATAAGTATCATTCTTTCCTGGGGGAGAAAAAGAGAAGAACATTGCCTCAGAGATGGGGGGTCATGGTCGTTGTTATTGTGATTAGGAAGAATAGCAGCCTGGGGATCTTTTTAAACTTGGTTATTCTTCGGTTTGGAAAATGACAAGCCTGAAGTAAATTGGGATTGAGACGGAGAAGCTTGTTTACAGCAACATGCAGTCTAATTTCTATTCTGGAAAATTCTGGTGGAAACAAAGGCACTCCATTTTTCCTGTGTTGCAATGAAAACAGCATGGTCGTCTCAATAAAATATGGCTGCTATTTTTCTATTAGTGATGTATAGGCATATCCCATATCTCTCTATTGGACATTTCCCCAGCCTGCCTACACAATCTAAATTTAAAGAATTCTCAAAGTCTTCATGCTCCTCAGGCTTGTTTGCTGTCTCTTTTGATCCTCCCCCTTTCCCCTGCCCATTCACTTGGAATTCTCCCCTGGATTCTTCGCAGGCATGCCAGCAGAAAACATGGACACGCACACAAAAAAGCAACAATTGTGTCGAGCTGTAGACAGACATGGCATAAACAAAATACAGCCCAAAGCAAGAGAGACTACTCACGACAGTGGCTATGGCTCCACATCTAGCACAAAGAGGCTTAGTTGAGGCATCAATCCTCTTGGGCTCTCTCCCATGTAGGTGTTGTTGGTTTTCTTGATATTCTATGTTTAAGAAAAGAGCAGAAATAGGTTTGGAGACTGACTGTGCTCTTGTACATCTCCTCCTTTTCTGGTTGGCAGAGCTACATAGGCTCAGCAAAAGTAGGCAACAAGTACAGCCAGGAGCAGAGCATCAGACCCAACAGTTTGTGTGGCTATGAGAATCAAAGCTTCCTAAGTAGGGTGTAGAAATACAATTTGCTCAATTCACCACTGAGAAACCTTCAGATATCTTCGATAAGGACAGAATCAGGCAGTTTGCAAGATACCAGATGTGTGACTGAGAATGGAGGTAAAAGGAGAAACATCAGGTATTGGCAGGGCCCAAACAGAAGATGTAAAATAAACTATCAGCACTATTTGTCCTTCTATGCTACTGTCCTATAGTAGCAGTTGAGATATCCAGCCTTGCTCCAAGTAACTCAGATGGAGAAAGAACTGTAGTGGGAGCTCAATGAGGAATATCCCCTGTTGTAATCATGTTGCAGTTAACAAGAAACAACTATTAAAATACAGGAAATTCAGACTTAAGGTTAAACTTAAAAGGAACTTGAGACAGATGTTATGCTGTAACTTGAAAAAATAAGTTCTAGCAAGGTTTATTACAGAACTACAGATCACAGACACAGCTTGGCTGAAGTGAGCAGGGCCCTCTAGGCCCATCAGGTCCCATCCCTGCTCCAGCAGGGCCACCCAGAGCAGAGTACCCAGGCCCATGGCCAGGTGGTGTCTGGAGATCTCTGAAGAGAAGTCTCCACAGCCCCTGAGCAGCCAGTGCCGGTTCTCCAGCACCCACACAGCACAGAACTGCTGCCCAATGTTTGCATGGAGCCAAACTGAGCCAGATTCATACAGTTAAAATACAGTGTAAGCCAGTGAAGTTTTTTAAGTTAATGACAGGAAATCACTGCTATGTTGGATAGATAAGAAAGTCTAACATTTAATTTTCTGAGGTTCTCCAAACACACCGGCTTAAGGTGTCCTGGATGTCTTAATGAGTAACTATTACCACTGTTGAAAATTAGACTCATTTTTTTTTTAAATATATCTATATTTATGTCCATTTAAAATGATATATTTAGTCATTTTTGATCGTAAGCTGTGCACAGCTTTATTCTGCAAATTTTTAGGTAGTTTGTCTTCATTTACTTTTCCTGATCATCTTTCTCTCATTTTATTCCTTTTAATATTTTTTAAATTATTTTTTCCCTACTGTATGATACTACGTGAAAGCAGGAGCAATGTTCAGAAATGGCCCAGTCCTTTTGTGTAATAACACTCACTTCCAGATCCTCTCCATTCTTCAGATCCATACAGACATTCAGCAGGGTCCTGTGGAAGTCCTCCACAGTCCTTTTAGGTTCAAATCCATAGTTTGAGGCACTTTGCTATTAGTCCACTCATAATTCAATCCTCTAGTATTTGAAAAAGCTAAATAAAACCCCTCTTCTGTGGGTCTCATGGTGGATGCAGATTGACCAAATGCAAAAGAGAAATTCTTACTTAGAGAGATGCCATTTGAGGAGTCCCACTCAGTCTTTCATTATCCTTTTTTTGTGTGTGCGTCATGATTTTTTTTCTATTTCAAGACTCTCAGGAAAAATGCAGACAAAAAAAAAAGTGGGGAATAATGTACACATATCAACTTAACTTCACTTGAAACATATCTGAACAGCTGTCTTATACATGAAGTGTTATTCTTCTCAGTGATTGCCAAAGAGAAAGAAAAGCCAGGGGTATTAATGTGTGTAGCATTCTAGATTTCCCTGGCAATACAATGGAATAAAGAAATTAAAGATGGTGAAAAAGAAAGAAAGAAAGAAAGAAAGAAAGAAAGAAAGAAAGAAAGAAAGAAAGAAAGAAAGAAAGAAAGAAAGAAAGAAANAGAAAGAAAGAAAGAAAGAAAGAAAGAAAGAAAGAAAGAAAGAAAGAAAGAAAGAAAGAAAGAAAGAAAGAAAGAAAGAAAGAAAGAAAGAAAGAAGGAAAGAAAGATAGAAGGAAAGAAAGAAAGAAGGAAAGAAAGATAGAAGGAAAGAAAGAAAGAAGGAAAGAAAGATAGAAGGAAAGAAGGAAAGAAGGAAGGAAAGAAGGAAAGAAGGAAAGAAAGAAAGAAAGAAAGGAAGAAAGGAAGGAAGGAAGAAAGGAAGGAAGAAAGAAAGGAAGAAAGAAAGAGAGTTATCCCAAAGCAGGTTGTTTGCTCCCTAACAGGAGTGTCAGCAGTTTTTCCTGGCATAGTCACTTCGAACAGTGTAGAAGCAAAAACAGTGAAACATAGGACAAAAAAGATCAAAAAGTGTCTGTGTCCCCATGGTCTTCCTTCCTTTCCTTTACCAACAACTGCAGGATATGAATCATATGCAGGAGGGCCACCAAGCCCTAACAGCTGATCTCTGCTCCACTTTCCTGGGAAAGGAGACACTCTTTTCAACTTTATCTGTCAACATGTCATGGCAGAAAGGAAAGCCATGCAAAAATCAAGTCGGAGCTTTCCCAGTGATGAAGATTTTTACAAAAAGCAAATGTTTTCTTTAGAATTATTACCATCTGGGCTATTTCCACATTGCAGCTGAAGGCCAGTAGTTTGCAAATGCAAATACTTGAGGGGAGGAATAAGGGAAGAGGGACCGTTTCCATTTTTGCCAGTGTGTAAATCTTGTTTTCTGCTGGCTGCAGTCACCCTGATGAACTTAGACTCAGTGAAGACCCCACTGCATCATGACATGAATATGATTTTGATGTCAGTAATGTAAAAGTTTTCTTATATTCCATACGAACAAGGCAGGAGAAAAGAGAGTCTCATTCATTGCCAAGGTGATATTTAAGATAATCATTAAATCTGTATTTACCTAAAACACCAAGCTCCAAAATGTCCACGTACATGTATCTACCACCTAGGTCATTCCACCGAAAAAGCTGTGAACATGAGTAAGTCTCCTTGTATTCATCAACTCTAATGCTTTTGGCACAGTACTTCATCAGTCCATGCTCTTCTGCCTATTTGCTTTTTTCATTGTCTGCCCATATCATCTGATCCTGTAAATACATGGAACTAACTACATTCTGTGATTAAAAACAGGAATACTTTCTCTTGCAGTAAGTAAGGTTAATAATGCTCAGAAATGGGCTCTTAATGCAGCATCCCAAATATCTTCCTAGAAGATGTCCTATGGGCCCTAATTATTTCTCTCCAAGTAAAAAGGATTGAGTCCAGAGTTTTAAATATCTGCTTAGTTTTCAACTGGATTTTGCTGGTTGTTTAAGTAAGCATGCTCACTAACATCTGTCAGCTGCCCAGACTTATTATTTCATTGCTATGTGTTGATTTGATTTTATTAAGACCTACAAGCCTTGATCCTGCCTGAAAGATGGACTCCAGAGCAGATCTGCTGCAGCAGTTACAGTCATCTGAACAGGTTATGCTCATGCCCACAAGCTCACAAAGTCTGCAGTCCTGCCCTGCAGAAGGTTTTCACCTGCAGATTTTTTCTTTCTCCCACCTTGTAACTGAGCCCACAGCTTCCGACTGTTAGAGCACAGTGAGGATATTCCTGGAATCCAGAAGAACAGACAAATCAGCCAAACAAACAGCAGATTTCTCTCTTTCACTGTATTCTTCTCTCTTCTCTCCCCAACCCCTTGTCCCAAGTGCGAAATGTTAATCTACTGTGTGCAGAAAGTGTTTTGTATGTTCCTCACCTGCCCCAGGGCTGATGATTATTTGGGACTATGATATAATTCCTAGAACTGCTCTCAGCATGGTGGCTTTAGATTTGCAGGCATTGTTTGGGAAGAAGGGGGAAAAATATTCCTGTGGTAGCCCATCTTCATTTTCCATCTCAGGGAGGAAATTCACAACTATTTTTTGGTTGGAGTTTTGTAATTTTTACATATGTTTCCAAAGGACTGCTGATGGGAAAGGCTGACAGGCCAGTGAGTGAAGAAATGACACATGGGCCTTCCATGTGATTGTGCAATGGAAGCAATCCTTGAAGAACGGCTGGCAGAGTGTGGGAGTTTTCACATTCTTTTCTTTTCAAATTCTTATAAAACTTCATCAGCCCAAACAGTATCAGAGTGCCTTCTGTGGACATTAAGTGGCACAATCCATTTCTTGTTCATTCAGTTATTTCTATTATTTTTCCCTTTCTTACTTTCTCACTCCTGCAGAAGCCTTTTGTTTTCCACCCAGGTCTTGTCAAACATAACTATTACTCTTTTTAGTCCAGTTCCAGTCTCCCAAAACCTTTGGTGTCTGTTCATATCCTGGAGACGAAAGATAGCCCCAAGCTTCCCCCAGCTGCTGTATGCTTGGGATGGAGCTGAGGGCTATCAGGAGTGTACAACCCAAAGGAGCATGCTGGGAGCCCACTGCTGCCAGGTGACTGGTGGTGCTGACTTTGGGGCGAACCTGCAGCCTTGCCTTGCCCACATCCTGCTCAGATATCAGAAACATCTTCTCTGCAGTCAGGCAGCAAAAAGGTCTATCAGGCTTTGTGCCAAGGTAGGACTGAAGAGGTAAATGCTGTTTCCTCACAAGAAGTAAAAGTAGCTCCCTATCATCTACAAGGGGTTAGCTACAGTTTAACCCCACATCTTTCCTCGAGTGACAAATACTCACCAGGACTGATGAGCTAATTCCAGTCTGAGATGAATTAGCATCCATGTACTTAACAAAGAAATGCTGAAGCAACAACCTGCTACGCCACTTGGCCTGGGACAATGAGCCATCAATAACCTCATATTTTACGTCCTTTCACCTAGCAGTGTTTGCAAGCAATGCCCATTAGCCCTCCTCCAGCCCCCCAATGCCACCTCGAGAGATGATGAAGTAAAATTCAGTTCGAGATCACACTTATTTCTGCATCCAAATCCATCACATATTATAGCCTCTCATGTTAGCACAAACATCCTTTAGAATGAAACTTTCCTATTACCATTTCCATTACAGAATCATTTCATCTGTAATAATTTTCCATCAGAGGCTGAAGAGGAGTCTGCTGCAGCTTTACCTGCTGTTCATACCAGGCACGATAGAGCGATACCATTTTTCTTTGTGTTTGAAGCCAACAGGAGAAGGAAAAGGGTCTATAAATACAGCTGATCAAGAGTATTTTATATCTATCGGTGCACTGTGAAGCCCACCTGTAAGAAAGCGGGAGACCAAGAGGAATGGGGTGAAATTTAGGAAAAACTGGGGCTGAATTAATCCTTCAGACTAAGCTGCTTCTGTGGAGAGCGGCTGTACAGTCCTGCTGGCTCAGAGGGCCATTATTCAAGGGTTAAATGTCACTCAAATCAACCTCATTATGAACTGAGGGATGAGGAGGGGCTCCGGGGAGACACTGCTTTCTTATGCATTTCCAATTGAGCCGCTCTGGCCTGGAGATGACCCGCCACACGATTTTTAAATTATCTCTGTGCGCGCTCTGCTTGTTTTGGAAATGCTCTAAATAAAAATAATGGACTGTCTTTTAATAAGTCTCATTGTGAAGATTCCACATATCAAACAACACAGCGCAGCTTGGAGGCAAGCGACGGGCATGTGTGATCTAGCTGGAAGAGAGACAAATGGTGATGGGAGCAACTCCATCTAGGGACCGCTGACAAGAAAATGGCATTCGCAAACTGACACATCTGTCAGGGTGGAGAATATTGGCACCTGTCACGCAATTTCAGTCATGACTTTTAATAAAGCTGCTTTCCCTTAGGTAAAATTGGAACTTGACTGTAATATTAGCTGCAAGCACGTCTTGTTTTCCCCTTCAGAGCTCTTTTGTACGTGAGACGTTTCAAATGAATCTTAAAGCTGAAGTAATGATGTTTACTACTTCTTTCCTTCTCCCCCCCCTTCCCTTTCCAAGTCTGGATTTGAAAGAGATGTTGTGCTGAGTTTTTTTTCTTTGCAAAATGTCTCCCCTTCATCTACCACTTCCAGATTTTGTGTGTGTGTTAGTGTGCGCGCGCGTGTGTGTAGCGCTTTTTCTCTATCACTCTTTTTTTTTTTTTTTCCCTTTCCTCCTCCTTTTCAGCTGGGCTGTTGTTTGAGTGAATTTAGCCTGGGGAACCATGTATATCATAAAAACTGGGTTGGGATTTGTTGGCTGTCAGTCAATAAATCAGTCAGAGTTTAATTACCAGGCATGTGATGGGAAGCGGTGACAGGCACCAGGTCTGTTGGATAGCATTTCTTATGGGGCAGCCGCTACTAAAAACAAAAAGTTAGAGAGTATGTGTGCGTGAGTAGACGCCGGATGGGAAGGAGGGGGAGAGATGGAGGAAAGGAGGGGGAGACGTGGAGAAGGAGGAAGGGGGAAAGGAAAAGTTGAGGAGTCCTGCAGCTGGAATCTGCTATTATGAGGGGGAAAAAATGCTTTGTGTTCTTAAAACAAAGACTACAAGTGTACGTTTCAGGGCAAAAAACAGGATTTTAAGTGAAGCGTTCCCATGTTTTGCTTGAAATATGGCTGCGTGTCCTGATTGTTGGCTGATGCCTGTACTAACTTAGATTGCACTCACGTGCGCCCCTTTGTTTAACATTTGCAAATATTTTATCAGAAATATTGTTTTAAAAGGAAGGAAAATAACTACAGTTGAGAGAACACATCGGGGAGATGGGGCTGGAAGGAGCTGGAGAACTATTGTATTACAAAATGACATAATGTGTTAGAGGACCTTTCACAAAGTGAGAGTAAAGTTTTTTAATAAAATATGAAGGTTATATAACATTCCCAATGAGGAAATCAATAACCTTTTTTTTTTTTCCCCCTCTCTCTTCCCCCTTTTTGGAGGGTTTCCAGGATGTCTGACCATGGAAATCATGTACAGTTTTTTTCAAAGGCAATTCATACTTGACATGGTTTTTATTTTTGACTAGTGATGAGAGATGTCATCTTCTTCCTGTCATATGCCATGAAGCATTATGTGGAGATACCGCAGGATGTTTTGACTGAAAAGATGCTCTATTTTCTTTTAACTATTCTCCTGTGGTGTGTCTCAGTGTGTGTTTCAGAAATCTTTTGTCCACTTTAAGGCATTATGGGTAATGGACACAAAAGTCTCTGGCTTGAGGTAGTGTAGCTGCTCCTCTACTGGCAAAGCATTTGTCTGTGAACACGAGGGATTTGTGAGAAGAGGAAAGAAATGATCGGCAGGAGAAGAGCTTGTTACAAGTAGACTTCAGCTGGTGAAAATTTAGCGGAAAGAGAGAGAATGGTTCAAATTTCATAGAAACGTCTCCACACAAAAAATGTCAGATTGCACAGGGAACTTTGCCCTATTTAGACATCTAATTTAAGCAGTGTCTTGATTCAAAAAATAAGAACAAAACAAGCTGTTTTGCTCAGATAGGTGGACTCCCATGCTGACAGCCTGTTTATCTCCTTGTCAGGTTGCTTCACAGCTGCCTCTGCGACTTCATCTCTGTGACTCTGGATGCCCAGCAAGACCTCCCACAGTTCACCTGTAGGACCTCTTCCCATCCAACTTTAAATTGTTCCTGTCATTTCTAGCTGACTATATGTATACTTCCTATCATTTTTCCCCTACCCTCTGTCAACTTTTTTCACTCTCCTTAGATGGTAAACTCAGAGCAGAAATCTTTCTTCTTGAATGTTTGGCAAGTGTCTAGCATACAGTGGGGACTTCTATAAATGTGCAACAGTAACTCTAGACCTTACGCTTAATACATATTCAAACCACATGGGTCGTGATATACAGATCTGGGTTGCAGGAGCCATCTCTTAATTGCAATCACAGAGGGTTGGAAAAGGGAGAGAGAATAGGGGAGGAAAGTAAGTTGCAGGTGGGATGTGTTATGGTCACATGAAGACATGCATTCAGTGAAAACTTTTGTGAATTTTTCCCCTTTAAAGAACGTTTTTTCCCTCTTTGCCTCTCTTTCTTCTGACTGTGCTCTGGAGTTTTTGCAACAGAGGAAAGGAGTTCTGAAATTGATGCCTTATTCTGTATTATGTGAGTAGCATCAGGTTAATAGGGCCTCTGTCCTAGATATCTTGTGGCTCTAAATAAAATTAAATATACCTACATAAACCTTCTCCTCAAAGATCCTTTCTCTATTTCCAGCCCTGTCCTGGCAATTTTGCAAGTCCCAGGTCAGATTTTCTAGCAGACCACTGGAACATCCTACAGTGTTCTTCCAGGGTCAGCTTGCCCGTCTCAGTAAAATTTGTTTGAACAGTGCAGTGGTTAAGCACTTGCTAAAACAGATTTGATGGCAGCAGCAGCACTTTGTGGATGGTAGGAATGCATCCAGACTCCCTTGCAGGGCACTCCACCAGCCCTGTCCACCTGGGACTATAGGAAATTTCACTAAACCAAGTTTGCCCTGCATGAGATGGCCTCCCTGCATCTTAGTGCCTGAAGAAAAAGAGTCAAGGGAACTCTGGTGCTCAATGATGGGCACAACTGGCCCACCTCTGTGCCAAACGCTCCCCAGCAGCAGCGCCAGCTCTCTGCTACCAGGCTTGGAAACAGAATCAGTGAAATTAGTTTGTAACTAGTTAAATCTCCTGCTGTGCTTGAAAGCTACATGGAAACCTGTCAGGGTTGAAGTATTAACACAAAAATAATAATGGGACAAGCACCTCTGGATTTGTAAGTCAGAATCAGCCTCCTGAATGAGTCACTCTGGCTATTAATGTAGTGTAAGAACATCAACTTATTGTAGTCTTTGTCAGAGGTCAACCTACATTAGAACACCAGCTCAACAGGCATGGGATATATACCTCTTAATAATTTAGGGAAGCTGCCTTTTTCCTGCTGATAATTAACTTCACTTTCCCAACTCTCTTGCTGCTGCCCTGCTGCTCTCTTCCTCAGGCAAGTGTGAGTGCCAGGCTCTCCACCACAGAGTTCAGCTTCCTCATAGACTTGTTGGAACCGCTGGTGGCATCTCCACAGGGTTTGCGGGATCAGCACTGCTAGTTTGGGCGACGGAGGGTTTACGCTTCCCATCTGCAGCTTTGAGTTTTGGAATTAAATCTTTTCAATACCTAGATCCTTCAACATCTTAAAATCACAATCAGGAGTTATTCTGCATTTCCACAGAGAAATCTGGATGCCCAGCTACTTGGGATAGGACTTGCTTGCCAGCAAATCACCCATGCCTCAAAATGTCAGACAACGTTTACTCATACTGAATAACTTCTTAGCTGCTCACACCCACTAGAGCTAAATCTATGGAACAAATTACGACCGTGTGCCACAAGGAATTGGGAGGTCTGGGTGCAGGAAACTGCTCCAAGCTTGCCTCTGCGACACTGAAGAAATTTGCTGAAAGGGAACACGACACAGACTGTGTTTGCAGCAGAATTTATAAGCAGACAAACTTCCCCAATCTCTCCATTTCATTGTGAGTTTTGTGTTCTCTTCTTCTTGATTACCTGAGAAAAAATGCACTTATTTCACAAATATTTTCCCCTTTTCTTTGAAATCTATTTCTCATATTCAAAGGAAAAGGAACTTGATAGATTATATGTATAGGCCAAAGGCTTCCTTAAAAAGTGCTACCCTCAGAGTGTATTTTGCAGCACTTGTGAGCCAAAATTCCTGACCCTTGATCTGAAGTATGAGTGTTCAAGGGCAGAAGAGGATGGGGCCAAGATCCCACCTCCCAGTTTCCCTTTCAACTGAGTGTGTTAATTGATATTTACTTAGGGAAGTGTGTGATGGCCTCTAGTGGTGCATGGTAAACACAGAAGCGTTGCAGCTTCTCTGCTCTGTCTTTTGAGAGGCACTGGAGGACAAGTATTCTGAGTGCACTGACATGAGTGTATTGTTACCACACGGGTAATGAAGCAGACTGGGGGCAGACAGGTGGCTCCTCTCATGCCAGTCATTCCTCCATGCTCCGAGGAGGAGAGTGCTTGGTGCATGCTGGGAGCAGATGCAGGAGCTGATATTTAGAAGTGACACGTTATGTACGACACATTTCCTGTGAACTCACCATCATGTGCCTCTGTCCGGCACTGGGGAATGGGAACAGACTGATTCATCATGGTTTTCTTTTCCTGCTACCTACCAGGCACATGTGCACATCGATATGCCACGCTCAGAAACAGTAATCTTGATTTGTGTCTTTTCTGCTGTGATTTTTTCCCCCTTTATCATGATATATGTTGATTGCATAATCAAATTGAGACTGCGGCAGAAGAACCGGGACTATGGGACATTTTCTGCTAGCGATGAAGCAGGCTGACCCCCAGCAGCACAAACACACCAAGCCTTCCTGCTGTAAGGGCAGCCTCTGCCATTACTACACTGAACGTGATGGCCATTAACTAATCACCATAAGGAAAAATATAGCTCTTTCTCCCTCCTCCACTGCACATGGAGGCACATACCATATAAACATCATAAAGGACACAGCGAGAGAGGAAAAACACACTAGAGGCCATACTAAACCACATATAACCCTGATTTGAGAAGAGACTGTTATTCAAAGCAGTGAAAGCTTTCATATACAGTACGGCCAGAGAGTCGGATGTTTTCTCAACAGTTTCCTAAGCAATAATACATAGATAAAGAGGCTGGAATCTGCCATCCCCTTTATAACATATGCATGTCTATTTATGAAGACACTTAAGCATGGATTTAGTAAGTCCGAGACAAAGCTCTAGAGGCGGCTGTCTCTTTAAATCCGTCTCCTACCAAGTGAAATTTGTGGCCCTGATGAATGGCAGAGCAGAGTCATCCATAAAAGGGCAGAGGAAAATCACACTCATTTGCATACAGTAATTATTCTCTGAATCAGGCCACCTTTATTGCTGCCAGAAAATCTACTGTCAGCATCGCTCCATAGATCATGCTGGAGAAGCCGGCAGCCGAAGAGCAGGGTGGCTCGGGACCTGCCGGCCAGCCTGGCACTGGGGCACAATGCATCGTGCCTCACTCTCCATCCCACCCCAATGTGCATACAGCAGTCCTGGCCTGGTGTCTCATGCAGCATCATGGGAGGGCAAATATTTGCACCCCTACACATTGTCAAGGCATTGTGGAGAAATGTGGCTCTGACTGACTGGCGTTTCAGCCTGTTCTGAGAGAAGTAACGGGGAAAGGGCACAGCCAGGGGCTGCGCAGGACAAATACAGCGGCAATCCTGAATCAGCAAATTAGTAAAGATCAATGAGGTCAGATTCCCATCACAGCACAAACAAACTTAGTGCCAGCCTGGTAACCCTTCGCAGTTCTTCTGCTGTGATCCAGCAGGCGGGTCGCGATATGCAGCATGGAAATAGAGTCTATACAAGTACCCTTGAGTACCTTGCAGAACGACACTTCCCATCTGGCCATCCATCCATGTGTGTCTGTCTACCTGCAATGCTATTATGGAGATGAAGTCTGTCAGACTTCATTGTAAGGACATCCTTGGCATGAATCCAGTTGTGATCACACTTCTTGTGATACCGAAACCTGACATGCAGAAAACACACATTGGGTGAATGAATCACAAAGATTAGAGCTGTTTGGAGCTGGAAGCAATGTTAGTGGCTTTGGTGCCAGTGCAGCCATTTTGCCACACTTCCTCATCTACGACCCTACATAAGAGCTCTTCACCACAGAAGCAGTTGGAAACAGAAGACCTAGTATTGTTGTGCAAGGTCTGCCCACCAATTGGGTGAGTGCTCATAGCAGTCTGAGCACAGGCCCAAGCCCACATTCAAATCTAAATTCACGTCTCCTCTTCAGGGTCACTGAATATAACCTTCCAGAGTTGGTTCTCATCAGGGTAGGAAATTCTGGACATCTGTAGTGCTAACAGGACAGAGACAACATCCTGTCTTCCACACAACCTGAGGCTGCATCAGTTAGCCAGTGTTTGGCAGAATATGGAGCTCTTCCTTGAAGGAGCACAGTTTTGTTAGCCACAATATAAGACAACTGAATATCCACAAGTTCTTTGTCCAAAGACCACTGACCACTGCCTGTCATAGGAGGACAAAGGTGTGGGCGAAAGGTGATGACTTCCCAAAGACACAGTAAGGCTGCCTTCGTGTTATGTTAGCAGTAAATTGTTTTGTTCATTGTGCTCAGTGGGTACAGAAAGCACTTAGCATGATAAAAGAGATTAAGTAGTACACTGGAAATTTCAGCGGGTGAGAAGTTTTCTAAAACATGATCAAACAAATCCAACACAGCACAATCAAAACTGCCTTATCAAAACTCAACTGATCAAAACCCTACCTGACCCTGCTGATCGCCATTGTTACTTGGTTGACTGCAGGCACCCTAAAGTTACCATTTTTCTCAACTCCCACCTTTAATAAGAAGAAAGTCAGTACTTTTAACCTTAGTTTAATTTGTGATTTAACCAAACACTATGGACTTCCAAATATCCACAGTGAAAAAGCATTCTTCCACCATTTTTTAGTTAAGCAAATTTTAACCCAAATTGAAAACTATCTGATACAATACGATGCTTTTCAGTATTTCCTGCAGGTTGTTTCAGCATTATAATACTATCCAATTCTGGAGTTACTCCAGGACTGCTAGGGGAGGATCTCTTTTAACCTCTTGAGAGCTGGTGAGCTTTTAGGGATTTTGTTAGCAAACGTTTTGTGTTTCAAATCTATAGCAAAAGTTTCAGCCAAAGCAGGACTTTGTTTTTTTTCCCAATAAGTGAGAGGTGATAGAAAGCCACTTTAACTCAGATGTCATTTTCTGTGCTCAGGTATATAAAAATTAGCATGAAAATGACTGCAACCTGCCATAGCTTCATGAATCTTCACTGCCCTATTTAAAACAGGCAGTAACTCACAGTTCTATTTCCAAAGCAGGCATCTGTCCACTCCAAATCCACAGTGACAATCAGCACTACTTTGTTCCTTTGTCCCTTGGCTGATTCCTCAAGAAGCGAGTAGAGCATACCATGGGGAAAGACTTCTTCTAAAACAAGTTTCTGCTGACCAGAACTTACCCTGCCATTGGCATGAGGTAGGCTTTTTCTTCTCTGGGGCTGGCAATAAGCTATTTTACAATCATTAAATTAACTCAAATAAGAAGCAGCAGAAAGAGAAAAAAAAGGAGGGGAAAAAAATGAGAGGAGGAGAGTCAGCATTGCTGAGCAGTGATACTTCTCCTTGCCTAAAGCCCTGTCAAAGTACCTGACCCCTGACAGATCTAAAGTAAAGTCATTTAAATGATGTAAGGGATATAAATTTTTTTAAGCAAGTGGCACCAGCTCATGGCTTTGCTGTTTATGAGTGAACGAAGCTGCCAATATTGGCTTGCTCAGATGAGCACTTATAAAACCACACCGATATATGTGTTTGCATTCCTCTTCGGCTAAAAATTTGTCAGAGAAGAAAGGCATTAAACCTGTCACCTCAGATAAAGATCAGATGTTTGATTTCAAGCAGAAGAAAGCAAACACTCTGCTATAGACTCCATTAACTCCTTGAGTACTCTGGGGAGCTGCAGGATAGGCCTGGCAGGCCTGCTGCCCATGACACTATGCCACCAAGTTTTCCTGGGGGCTGTGATGGCTACACACCACTTCCTTCCCTCCTCCCTGCCTTCAGAGGTTGAAAAGCTGAACACATTGGCTGTCTACAGAGAAAAGTGCTGTTCAGAGCAAAACAGATTAGTTATTTGTTGATAGTCCTGTCGCCGCTGCAGGGCCTACCTTCTCACAAGGCATGCGTTTGAGGCATTTGGTGGGCAAGCACAGCTCTGATCCTCACCACTACAGTGAGAGGATGTATTTTAGAGACCTCTCCGTTATCTCTCTGATGAGAAGCTGTGCTTTTTGTCTGTAACCCTTTCTCCCTTAGACATACAGACACTGGAGTGAGATTACATCCTGAATTAAAAGTCTATGGCAAATATACTACCTCTTTTAACACCCCAAAGCAAGCTCAAAACCAGCTCATAGTGAAGTGAATAAACTTTCCTGAAGAAGAAGGAGATAAGAAGAAGTAACAGAAATCTACCTTCTGTTTCCAAACACCTTCATGCATAGACCAGGGGTTAAATCACATGAAAGAGGGGTGTAATAAGAAGCATTAATAAATATTTTTATCTGGAAAATCCAAGCCGTGCAAGACTGAGAATGTAACTCTGAGGCAAACTTTTATGGTCTCCAGTTTGAGGCAGATCGTTTGGAACATTTGGAGGCATGTGAGATCATGGCACACAAGTGTTTGCTATATTAATCAAACAGCACAATAGTTGCCTGGATACCCACATCATTTCATCAGCTGTGGTGGCCTGTTACCAGTTTTCAGAAAATGAAATGCGACCCCTGAGGACTGTAATTGGGTGAGTGTAGTAATTTAGGAACGTTCGGGGGATCTGGAAAATCTGTCCAGCCAATTCGCTTACAGCCAGCCAAGGCAGAAGGGTATTTCAGCAGCGAAGAGTCACGCACGGCGCCTGTTATCAGCGCTGATATCCAGTACCTTCCCTTTGCTTGTTTGCTGCTCGGTGCCAGTTGCGATGAACTCCAGAGTCCTAATGAGCTCAAAGATAATTTTGTTTAGTGAAGGATTAGGCTGTACTATAGAATACTTTAAAAAAAAAAAAAAAAGAGGGAGCATTAAAAAAAAAAGAAGCCAGTCCTGTACTGGCAGAAACTACAGTGCATTTGCGATATAAACTGCTGTCTCCTCTTACACAGAATGTTTGTTGTGATGCAATTTGAAACACACAGGGCAGTGATCTCATATTTTAGCACAGGAGGCAAAAGCCCTTCGGGATTCATCCAGGCTTGTGGCATTTAGTTTAACCCAGTGTAACCTGATGCAGTTTTGAGGCAGGTAAACTGTGTGTGTGTTTTAATTACATCTGGGCTATGTAACCAGTCCAAAGTTCAGGTCAACAGAGTGATGAATTCTCTAGCCACACAATCTTTAATACCGGCTGGACTGCTTATTAATTTTATTTATTTGTACTGTTAAAGACCTATATAATTTGTAGCTTTGATTGTTTGTTTTTTAAAAGCTCAGAAATGTTCACACACTTCTAATCAATTCATTTTCTTGGGGTAACAAACTTGTTGCATGTTGTTTTCATTATTTATACTGTGTGCAAGTGTTTACAAATCTCTTATTTATTCTAGCAGGTTATCGGGCTTCCTATTTCTGTCGCAGCAGATTGCATTAGCTGTATGATATAGAAATAATAAAGGGCAGAAGAAGACCATATGCTCTATCATAGGCTGTTTTTTAATCCCTGAAATACCAAATCATCAGCTTAATCCTTCCAGTCTACTTCAGAGTTGTCTGTTATAACCCTGGAACTGGGACAGGGGACAGAAGAAGGCATACAGCCAGAACTTCTGCTAATATAAATCAGTGCATTTCTACTGACTTTAGCGATAACATCTTTAATACCAGCTGATGTTATGTCCCAGATCATTCGATTCTGTGGTGTCAAAACGAAAGGTAGACTTCTCCAAGTCTGTTTTCCAGGTCAGACATGGATAGCACATTATTCATAGTAAACCAAACCATCTGAACTCTTCTGAACACTGCTAGATGTATAACACTGTAATAAGGTTATAAAAATTTAATATGCTTTGCTTTGGAAAATGCCTCTAACATCATGTCTGAATTCTTTCAAGTGGAGTGCATCCTCCATATTGTATGAAGATGGTAAAAAATGGCTATACTCTATATTTTGATTAGTACTCATCTAAGAAACTTGTTTCAAGATGATTTTGAGCTTCTACTGTTTAGTTTGTTAGGAGGCTTTTCAATTGCTCCTTTGAGTGTTGCCACTCAGCGGGCAAATGCTCCAGAAAGCATGGCTGGACATTTTAATTCTGTTGCCAGAAATGACGTTCTTCTATGACAATTCCAGATGCAGTCAATGTCCTATTGCCATTCCCTTGGCAATTTACCCAGGAAATTCATAGCTGGTCCTCTTAGGGGAGTCGCTTTCTCTAAAGTTTTCAATGATCATTGCAGATACTCAGTTGTGGTTGTGCAATATATGGTAACGCTCCCAGGAGTTACCCTACTGCACATGATATCATTTTGAACCAGTTTAGACCGACTCTGTAGGGAGGCTGTGCCTAAGAACATTTCAAAAGAATCAGTATCATGCTGCATTTCAAGTGCAGCTTTTCAAAGTGAACTTCTTCTTATTCGGGGGTCACTGACTGCATTCAAGTCAGCCTGGTGCAGTACGCTGCTACTGTATGCAAGTCTCCTCTGAACAGGTCTCCAGTTTCCATTAGCAGTGCAGCCCTGGGTTACATGGCGGATTAATTCCAAAAGACGAATTTGTGTGTAGAACAAGCAGCTCTTGTGGAAGAAAGAAATCCATGAAGAATTGTCCATCTGAGAACAGGTTGCCTAGCCTAACCATGGCAACAAACACAACTTTATATAGTCTGTGAAAATGTATTTTAAAATGTTTTGTGAAAGTGTTAACAAAAATTATTTAAGCTTTTGTATGAAGCATCGTGTTGGTGTGTCTTCTTGGAAACATCTGGGAAACAGAAAACCTGCCTTTTTAACCGATTTTGTAAATACTCTCAGCCTCCAAACTGCATGTTATTTTATTGATGTACCCTTACTCCAGAAGTCAGATTTCATCGTAGCAATCCTTTCTGAACCCTGAGAAAAAAGAAAAAATTGAAACAAGAAGATGGGTGCATAATACATGGCTCCTCTGAGGCAGACATTGCTACAGTTATTCACAGGTTTCTGCAAAACAATATTTAGTATTCTCTATACTGGAGAAGAAAAAGACTAAATCTGAAACATCTCTCTACCCATTTCTGTGCACCAAGAACATTCCAGCAGTGATGCACGGCACTTCAAAAGACGAGAAAATGTTATATTGGTAACAACATTAACAGCGAGAAAATCCTAAAAGCTGCTGAAATTTATGCTGATCAAATTAATACTCCTATTAATATAGTGCTCAAAACAAAAATTCTGATAGAAAGATGATAGTGGAGATTTAAGAATGAGGGAAAGAGAAGACATCTTACATTGCACTAGTAGGCAGGAGAAAAAAATCCTAATGATTTCATAATTTTTTTTGTCTTTCGGTAAGTTTCCCATGAAAAGACTATTTTCTTAACAAATTTGCTTTTCAGAATAATGCTCTGAACCTCTGTATTCATTTCAACCAATAAATTTCTTGTGAACTGTTTGCTAGATATGCTGGATATTTGTGAGTCAATATTTGCACGGATTATTTGATCCCCCAAGTCATATGGCATTATATTAGTGGCTTTATGCAAGACCTCAATGGAACAACATAAATGAGAAACCGGTCCCTAAAAATGCTTGTAGGCAGGAAAAAAAAAAATCATCAGCTTGAATGTTTGCAGGAAGAATGGACACAGATTCACAAATCTTAATAATTTTTGCAAAGACCTTTTGAAATGCATTTTTCTCTGCCTACACTGACACAGATTAAAATTTTCATGGTTTTGCATTCTAAAAATCAAATCCTTTTCAAAGTCAGGTATCAAAGACTAAGACCACTAGAAAAGTACAATTCAATTCAGTAAATCTCTACTATTCAATTGTCTAGTGATTAGTTAATAAGAGTCTGTGTTCTCCATTTCTCCATATGTTTATATAAGTGTATATACACAGAATCGCAGAATGGGTTGGGTTGGAAGGGACCTCAAAGCCCACCCATACCCACCCCCTGCCATGGGCAGGGCTGCCCCCCACCAGCTCAGGCTGCCCAGGGCCCCATTCAGCCTGGCCCTGAGCGCCTCCAGGGATGGGGCACCCACAGCTTCTCTAGGCAGCCTATGCCGGGGCCTCATCGCCCTCTGAGTAAAGAATTTCTTCTTTAGTTCTGATCTAAATCTACCATCTTTTAGTTTAAAACCCTTACCACTTGTTCTATCTTTACACTCCCTGATAAAGAGTCCCTCCCAAGCTTTCCTGTAGGTCCCCCTTAGGTACTGGAAGGCCACAATGAGATCTCCCTGGAGCTGTCTCTTCCCTGGGTGAAACAGCCCCAGTTTCACCCAGGCCTTTCTTCGTGGGAGAGGTTCATCCTTGTGTCCCTCCTCTGGACTTGCTCTTAAGCTGGGGCCCTAGAGATGAATACATTACTCCGGGTGGAGTATATTTATTTATGAGAGTGTATGTATGTGCATATGTGTCTATTGGGACACATATTGGGAAGTATATATAAAATTAATTCTGTTATGAGTAGAATTTGACATTCAGCAGATCACAGAGAAGTTTTGTGTGGTCTTAGGACTTTCCCACAAGGCTTTGTCAATACGAGAGCAACATTATTTTATGTAGAACATATACAAAGGGACAGAGAAGTTTCCTAAGTGTCATTATCCAGGTCTTTGCTGTTCTTGACCAGCATCTCTTAGAGGTCTGTTCCTAAATGTATTGACCTTCATCTTAAAACCAGTGACATTTCTGATTAGTGTCTCTTCAGAGTCTCATCTCTCTGATGAGTAGAAACCTTCCCACAATGTCTGGGCTAAGTTTATTTATGCCTAGATTTATATTCATTTGTTCTTGTCCCAGTACCTGTAATATATGTATCTTGAGTGTCTTTCAATTATGTATAGCAAATGCATTTTTAGGAGCTTTGAGTATTTTTATTTTGATAAGACCTCAGAGATAATAAAAGTGCAACTACAAGGAGCTCACAACTTAACTAAGATTTGTTCCATGTTTTATAACCTGATTTTATGCGTAGGAAGTTGTAGGGAAGCTCTGAGCAATACAATGCTATGGTATCTTGATACATTTGGGCAATACAGAAATATCTAAGTGAACAAAAAAGATTCAATCATGAATGAACCTGTTTCTTTTCTCTAGCTAATATACCCAGCTTGAGAGCACGCAGTCCCCTCCTGTGCCTACAAACTTCCTTTTTATTGAGGTGATTCCAATGGACAAGAGGGTCTGGTTGCTTACCTCATTTGGACTGTAAGGCTCTGTGAACAGTATTTTAAATGTTACTGTAGCCTAGTTTTTGGATGCCAGAATCTCAGACTTTTGACATTTCAGAATTTAAGGAAATATATGTTGAGAGTGGAAATAGTGAACAAGAAATCCTTTCTTTTTTTTAAGTACCTGGCACTGGAGAGATTTAGAATCATAGAATGGCTTAGGTTGGAAAGGACCTTAAAAATCTGGTTCTAACCTCCTTGGGCTGCCCAGGCTGCCCAGGGCCCAATCCAACCTGTCCTTGAGTGCCTGCAGAGATGGGGCACTCACAGCTTCTCTGGGCAGCCTGTGCCAGCGCCTCATCACCCTCTGAGTAAAGAATTTCTTCCTAACATCTAACCTAAATCTTTCCTCATTTATTTTAGAGCCATTCCTCCTTGTCCTATCACTATCAGACCATAAAAAGTTGGTCTCTCTCCTGCTTGTAAGCTCCCCTCAAGTACTGGAAGGCTGCAGTGAGGTTTCCCCAGAGCCTTCTCTTCTCCAGACTGAACAAACCCAGCTCCCTCAGCCTTTCTCCATAGGACAGGTACTCCAGCCTTCTGACCATCTTTGCAGCCCTCCTCTGGACCTGCTCCAACAGCTCCATATCCATCCTGCACTGGGAGCCCCAGATCTGGACACAGTACTCCAGGTGGGGCCTCATGAGGGCAAATCAGAGGGCAACAGTTACCTCACCTGCCCTGCCACCCTCTTTTGATGCAGCCCAGGATACTGTTGGTCTTCCAAGCTGCAAGAGCACACTGCTGGGTCATGTACAGCTTTTTCTCCATCAGGACCAAATCCTTCTCCACAGGGTTGCTCTCAATGAGTTCTTCTACAAGTCTTTAGACATATCTGGGATTGGCCTGAACCAAATGCAGCACCTTGCTCTTGGCCTTGCTAAACCTCATTAGATTCTCATATGTCCACTTTTCAAACATGTCCCTCCCTTCTTTTGTGTCAATTGCACCACTCAGCTTGGTGTCATCAGCAAACTTGCTGAGGGTACACTCAATCCCACTGTCATTGTCACTGATAAAGATGTTGAAGTACACCAGTCCCAAGATTAATCCCTGGAAGATGCCACTCATGAATGGCCTCCACCTGGACGTAGGGCTGTTGGCAACAACCCTCTGGCTACAGCCATCCAACCAATTCATTATCCACCCTGTAGTCCACTCTTCAAATCCATACATCTCCAATTTAGAGGTAAGAATATGATGCAGAACCATGTCAGAAGTCAAGGTAGGCAATATCAGTTGCCCTTCCTTTGTCCACTGATGCTATCATTCCATCATATAAGGCCACCAGATTGGTCAGCTATGATCTACCCTGGGTGAAGCCATGATGGCTGTCTCAAATCCCCTCTTCATCTCTCATGTGCCTTAACATCTCTTCCAGGAGGATTTGCTCCATCGTCTTTCCAGGCACAGACATGAGGCTCACTGGCCTGTAGTTCCCTGGGTCTTCCTTTCTCCCTTTCTTGAATATGGGAGTGATTTTTCCCTTTTTCCAGTCACCAGGAACTTTGCTTGACAGCCATGATTTTTCAGATATGATAGAGAGTGGTTTGGCAGCCAGTTCCTTAAGAACCCTGGGATGTATGTCATCTGACCCCATATACTTGTACACATCCCACTTTAGTGGGATGCTTTGGCCAGACCACAGTCGTTCAAAGAGTGACCTTAGTTCCTGCTTAAGTTCTTTGGGCATAATTGAAGCAGGGGATACGGTTTCCTCCCTTTTACAGATGTGGAAAAATTACCAGAGAAGTGAATGCACCACATACTATAAAGCATTCTTCTCCCTTCTTTAGTGTCACTTCTGATGTGATCAGGCTAACTAATTCACTCTGAACATCCATTATTGCACTGATGAGGTCTGACTGGCTGCCCTTCCTGATTGACAAGAAAAAATGAGCCTTCTGAATATGGCTCTAATCTATATTCCAGACAAAGGGGGGGGGGGGGAGGAAGCAAGGGGGAAAAATTTAGTTCTGTCTCTTTAAATTTTAGAAATTACGACAATTATACCTCCAGATTTTTAATTTTCAATTTGCAGATGTGGTGCAGTACACTGAGTCACTTGACCTCCCTAAGAAGCAGTCTTGTCCTGGTGTCCTCATAGGTACCTGTGTCCATCTGGCAGAGATGTTGTAATTCAGATCTCAAACTATGACTGACTGCTGGGCTGTGAGCTGTGCTGCTTTCATGTGCCTTGTCATTTCCCCCTCCCTAACTTCAAAAGACTTAGAGAAATGTGAAGGAAACAATATCATATGGTGAATCCTGTTTACGTGGCATGGTTTAGTCATCCTTATTTACATCACTCTGCCACCTAAACAGACCTATTCACAAGACATAGCTGTCACTTGGGCTGAACCGTAGATTACTGCTAATGTTTGCAAACGGTTGGTTATGCAACACTACACAACAGCACATCAAATACAAAGCCCAAGGCCAATAAAACACAATCCAAACTGACCTAAGGACACAGACTTCCACTCTGCATGCTAATGTATCTCATTACAACAGAAGACAACTAACATCTTTTTTTAAATAAAATGAAGCCAATTTATTTTCACACAGACTGTTGTTCTTACCTCATGTTATCAAATACAGCATGTATCCACCCTCCAAGAAAAGTAGTCAGGCCAGGTTTGTTTTCAAGTAGCAAAATGTTTCTTCTTCATTTTCTATATGAAGTCATCATAGCAATTTTATAGTCAGGAAGCTTTGGAGCCATGGAGTGAGGGATGGGTGATTTAATGAACAATGAAGCATCAATAAAAGAACATCTTATCACACAGATAGGAGACAAAAATGTAAAGTTTAAAATCAAAGTGATTAACATTTAGCTGAAGTCCTGGTCTTTTATTCACAATGCCATTCAGTCCCCACTCTTCACCATCTCCCTCCTCAAAACCAGCACAGCCATCAACAGGAGGATGCAACGGATGCCCTGCAGCAAGCAGAGGCTGTTCCTGAAAAATCCAAAGCTGATACAGAGACAGTGGGACAAGGCAGAAAGAGGCCTGTTTCCAAAGTTAAATTGTCTCTTCATAGTTCCCAGAACAGTCTTCAGAAGCTGCTGGCACCAAGGAGCACCTCGCAGATAGCTCTGCTAGATGGGTCAGATGCACCTCCATCCTCAAGTTGTGTGAGATAAAACACACATTTTTTATGTCTGACCATATGAGAGGATTAGGAAGATGGGTTTTGTATGCTCTGTTACGAATACCCAGGCTACCTGTATAAACTACTGACTCATCCAGTCCTCTGATGACCATAACAGCAAAGTCAGATGATTTGTTGAATCAAGAATTCAAAGGGGACCCTTTTTCTCCACGTATGACCTCAGCAGCCATAAAGGACAAGTGGTAACATCAGGCACAACTCTGCAGCTTGACTGCCTGCTAAGGACCCTGCCCAGATACTTTTCAGTGAGAACTTTTCAGTGAGCATTGCATGTTAGATAATGCATTTTATTTCAGTTTTCAAGCTGTACCTGGTGCAGCTACAGCTAAAACTTCTTTTCAATCTATTCTAGCCTCACTAATCTGTCCTTTCTGCTTCGGACTCGCTTGTAGAAAGTTTCCACTCACAGAGGCCACTGCTCTTCTGCAGCTGAGGTGCTTGCTGAAGGTGCCAGTGCACAGAAGTGATCCTCAGCACTCTGTTCTGAGCATGAGGAAGAATTGCACTGCAGAGGTAAGGCTGTTGCAGTGAGCTCCAAATTGGAGGATAATGATGCAAATGCTCGGGAACAAGGGTTACTCTAGTCTCCTACATATTAAAATGTAGGCAATGTATACATCTGTAACACAGCCTGTATTCTTGCCAAAATCAGCCTAGCACAGGGTTAGATAAAGAGCCAGATCCTCAGCTGTCATAACCCGAACTGTGTCAGTTCATCCCAAATGAGGAGCTGGCCTCAGGCAAGCCCACTGGACATGACACATTTCCAGAAACACAAGTGCAGCGTGAAAAAAAGAAGTGTACTGCAGAAGCAGAGAAGGAAGAAGTGACTGGGTAGAAGAAGAAAGCAGAGCTGCAGAGCAGAGTGGGCAGCAGCAAATTCTTGGTAGTTCTGACACTGCCACCACAGAGAGCTTTCTAGGTGGTTATTTACCAACCACTCAGCACTGTGTTGTTTTTAATAAGTTATTACTTATATCTCAATAAACTGAGACATGCAGGTAATTACTTAGTTGGCTGATTCCATTCCCTCTCCCTTACTCCTCTCTTCAAAGAGATTTTAATGTGAAAGCCATCTTCTGTGTCTCTGAGCAGTAATATACACTTGAGCTTTCAAGACCATGTGTCATAGAATATAAGAAAAAAGCAACCAAATAATAGAGAGCTGTAATTCCACTGATGGTTTCTGGTGATAAGAAAAGCTGCAGTGGCACTGCTCAAAAGGGTTTGTCACCATAACTCCAGGATCAAATTTCCTCATATTACAGAAAGATGGCAGAAAGAGTCTGCAAAGGAGACTCAAGGAGACACATAATAAATGCCATGAAAAGAGCAATTCTTTCTGGTAGAAGAGCTTTAACACAGTCACAAAGTGTCTAATCGTGGAAGTGCTGAGTGACTTCACCCCCCCTTGAACTTCAGCGGGACGTGCGGAGCTCAGCACCTCCTTGGCAGAAGCTCAGCACTTCAGAGCATCGCGTCCCAAAGCAGGAGGAAAAATCATGTCCAGAACAACATGTGGCAAGGTATAAATTCCTACCTAATAAGATAAATCAGGTTATGTTTAATCAGTGGCATACAGAAAAAAAAAGAGATCCTGAACAGGGCCATGCATTTAAAACAATCCAATCATTTTTCTCCTCCAGAGAAGAAACCAATTTAAGAGACATTTTAGAGTTTGAGAAGGGCTTTGACTGGCTCTAGCTTGTAGGAGCCATCTGCAGAGAGGTGAATTACAGCCTTTACACATCACTTCAAACACGTGCTGGGCCACAGCTCAGGCATATCAAAGATAAATAGCATCAGAACACATAAAAACATTTTTTGCTCAATAAAGGCTAACCCTTGGCCATAATTTCACCCTCTTCCCAATTATTTATGGTAAGACTTTTCCACAGCAAAATCTCTAGTTTTTATTTGTTGTTTTTTGTTGTGTCTTTTTTGTTGTTATAAAGATCAAAATCAACTTAGGACGAAGATTACATCTGAAAGAGTAGTCTAAGGATGGGAAGGAGGTAAGATACGGAGATGGTCCTAGGGATGTCAAATTCCTTTTCAGTCTCCCAGCAGACAGCATACAAAGTATATGCAAATTCCTTTACTCTGAAGCAGAGAGCTCCAGGGGAGTCCAGCTTGAGCAAAGCTTATCTTTTTCCCTATTCTCTTTGGAGTGTTGGAACAAGAAATCCTTGTGCTGCCTTCAGACTCGCAATTGCTTTACTAGCTGGTCTTTGTATGGCTAGGTCAAGCACATCTGCTTATGACTTACCTGCTGTATCATGAAATGCAAGGCAGCATCAATAGGTTAAAGCTCACAGCAGCAAACTTGGAGAAATAGCATGCTTACATCTTCCCCTCTAAAACAGGATATTCAAGAGGCCCACAGACATATTACATTTGCTACGCTGTACTGCTTCAAGAGGCCATGATTGTGAAGCATCCTGATAACCAAACACAAAAGGATTTGGAAAGGATAAATGATCACTAATTCTGTCAGGTTCATTGTCAATTCCAGTTGCAGAATCAAGCACAGTGAGTATGTGTAAATCATTTTTAAAGACCACTGTGGAAGCAGCATTGAGATATTCGAGGTTTCTGGTGCTCTCATGAGGCCTCTGTAGGCAGCCTTCACACTTAAACCAAACTGACAGTCACTACAATTTCCAGAGTGAGCAGGCCAGTGGTGTGCCATAGGGTTTTCATGTGAGCCTGGAGATATTCAAGGATTGCTCAAAACATGGCCCACCCTCAATGAAGCAACATCTAAACTGGGGTGTATCTGAGAACAGATAAGCCATGTTGTAATCACACAGCAGGGCAAGTGCTGGGCATACATTCTGTGTCATCTCCATTCTCTTTCCCCAAACATCAATCTGAAGCAAATCTGAAGAATGGTCTGGACAGCCAGAAGGTTCCAGGGTCCAAGGTCATAAAACAATGTGTACAAACCCAGCAACAGAAAAGCTGCATGCATGAATCTCGATGAGCTAGATTGGGAAGATCTAATAAATCCAGAATTCTGTTGAATCCCCTGGGAAACTATGTCATTCTGTCTGCTATCCTCTGCTTGAGGTGAGCGTAGGGAACCGCATAAAGCTGAGATCACAGGGCTTGTCCAAGCACCTCTGGTTTCTTGGCCATTCAAACCATATGAATGTTTCTGTCTTTATTACGAGAAATAGAGTATTCCAGATTTCATTTTTGTTGTTTTTCTTCTCTTCCTTTTTCTGAAAGCTCCTTTGTTTCATTTTTTTCCCCGTCATATTCTGAGTATTTCTGTGACTCATAGATGCTCTGCATCGTAGCCCGGTTACTCATTAACCAAAAGCTGTTCCTCAAGTTTAGTAAAATGAGCTGTATGTCTTTCTCTATCTTAAATGCTAGTGTAACTTACGGATACTGGAAATCCATCTTCAGGAGTCACACTTCATTTTCTGGTAATGAGCTGTAGGGTCTGTGCACTGGACTGCCTCTCACTGATTGCTAAGGTGCTAACGTTAAAGAATCTGGTATGCCCCATAAAACCACACAGTTGTAAATAGAGAACCTTTCCCACTGAGCTATCTTCATAAATGAAGTTGCTGTAGCAAGCTTTTCCAAGAACTCACAGTCCCATATGCTGTAGTTAAACTGGAATAATGATTTACAGTGTATGAAATAACCTCCTAAAGCTGAACTTTTGGGATTGCACAAGGGACTGTTCATCCACATTCCAGGTTTGATTGCTCAAAATTTATCTTAATTATGAGAGTCTCAATTAGAGTGAAGAGAGAGGGACTGAGAGAGTGAGAGTGAGCAATATTAGAGCTCTACGCTGGGTGACTGACAGTGACATAATGCGATCAAATCTGAACATGTCACAGCACAGCATTGAAGCAGGCCCCATTCTTCAGGCAGGCCTGAAAGGTCTGCTTGGTTCTGATATCTTTTGCAGGTAGCACAATAGGTAAAGAGGCGAGGATACATGCTGCAGACACACAGCTGTATTGTTCCTTGAGTAACTACAGCTATTCAAGCAACAAGACTCCACAAGGAAGAGTGACACTGCGCAGTAAAAGCATGCCTGTGGTGCACTGCAAGAGAGGATTAGAAAAATAAAAATTCCCTTAACTATCCAGCTCAAACAGGGATAGAACATGTCACAGTATGCTTTTCTCTAGCAGATTCAGAGCGCTCCCCCCAGAAAGGGCTAATGGTAGTGTGGTCCCATCCAGCTTCTTCATTGGCTTATTGTCCCAATAGTTGTTTTTCTATTTTATTGTGCTAAAAAGGAGTGATTCACCCAACATCACAGACACAACACCCAGATGCCAAAGAGCCTGCAGACATCCTGTACACAGAGCAGTGAAGTCACAGAGCAGTAGGTAGAGAACAGAAGGAAAAGACACATGCAATAGTGAGATCATTCGGTTACTCATCACAGGCATGCGCTCATGATGTCAGAACATTTTTTACAAAATGTAGCTGAGTGAAGCAGAGAAGAAGCTATTCTACATTGTGGCGACCTTTAAACTTATTTTGAGGCTCTCCTTGGTAGTGTGAGCACTCAGCACTTGTAGCTCTCTGGCAGCATCACCTAAGCAGTGCGTACTGTCCTGCCTCCAGCAGTGCCACCAAGCTGTGTTTGGGACAGACTGGGAACAGCTGGTGCTGTCCTCATTATTTCCATGGCAGCTGAGGATTCTTCTGCACTCCAAGAATCCTCAGCTGCCGTTTTTACCCTCCCTCCCCTTTTTTGTAAGAGGGTATATATTTCCTTTGAAGAAGCAGTGGGGCTCATAAATTAGACTGACTTCTCCCTGCAACTGCTTCTACTGTTTTTCTGCATTCATTTACTCTTGGTCATATCTTTCAGCGGCAACTCATGAGAACGGCACTTGGGATGTATTTTTTCATCTATGTAAGTGGAAAAGTTCCCTTCTCACTGCAGTTCTGAATAGGATATCACAGCAGATTTGTCATGCCCTCAAATGTGGGCCAGTGGCACATGCAGGGATAGTGGGAACCCTGAAGGGACAGAACCCTCATGCCTAAAAAAAAAAAAGTGAGCAGAAGAACATGGCCACAGTGAGGGAGAGTGGAATATGGTGTGGGACCAAGATTATATCTTCTACTCACACTAGCAAATAAAACATTCAGAGCACCAGAGAATGAAACACAGTCCATGGCTTTGTGGGGGAGGCTACACAATTGATTCAAGTCCCTCCAGCTAGCAAAACTCACAGCCTCACAGAGAAATTTTCTAATAAACATCTGAAATTAAAGCTCCATCGCTAACAGCAAAATTACAATTTACAGCTTAAAGACGCATTCAATTATAGTTACCCAGAGACAAAGAAGACAAGAAAAATAAAATAAATCTGGAAAGAAAAGGAAGGACTTCGAATTTGCATCAAATCTTAATCCAATAATCTGCCTTTAATTATCTGTGGCAGACTCTCTCCTAAAGTGATCAGTTTTGCCTCAGATCTCCAAATCTTTTGGCCCAAAGTCAAATGGATAAGTGCTTTATCACTTGAGGCTGGGAGAGCACTGAGCAGGCTCAGTGAGGACATTTATAGCTGGTATGCTTGGCTGCCATTGTGGATTTGGTTTAATCTGCTGAGAGTCTTTTTACGTCTTTGACTCCATTTCATGCTTTGAACCAGTGGTAAGACTTTGCTGGATTAGTCCATTTCTGAGGACAGAAACAATATTGTTCCTTCACTGGCGTCTGGAAGTTCCCACTGTAGTTTGTCTGCATTTTCCTTCCATTTATGTACCCTTTGTCTGACACTGGAAAATGTTGCACTGGTGAAAAATTTCACAAAGGCAAAGGAGCAACAGAGATGCCTACTTTGGGCATTTTTACTTCAGTTTTGTACTTCCTAGACATATGTTTGTGGTGCTTAAAAACCATATTGGAGAAAAAACATTACAGAGGTAGTCCCTTCATTGTCTTCTCCCTCTCTCTTATCTATCTATCTATCTATCTATCTATCTATCTATTTATTTATTTATTTTTATGGCAACACAGGCAACACTACTTTTCCTTTGTTTACCCATCAGGGCTGCCTCTGCTCTTCCCACACTTCCCATATCTGATCTCCTTTCCCCAACATCTCAAGACACAAAAGCTTTTCACTCCAATTATAAGTTCTTCCTATATAGAGAGAGAGAAAGAAAAGCTAGGTGTAAGGAAAAAGTCTTTTACCGTGAGGGTGGTGAGGCAATGGAACAGGTTGCCTAGTGATGTGGTTAGTGTCCCATCCATGGAGACTTTCATGCAAGTCTGGATCAGGCCCTGGGCAACCTGATCTAGTTGTAGGTGTCCCTGTTCATTGCAGAGGAGTTGGACTAGATGACCTTTAAAGGTCTCTTCCAACTCTAAGGATTCTGTGATTCTACAATTCTATGATTCTATGATTCTATGATCCTGGCAGCTGTCAATCCTTTAGATCCTACTTTTTCCCTCCCTTTTGACAGGAGGGAAAAGCTCTGCCACAGAGTAACACAAGGTACCCAGATTCACTTCCTGAAACAGAGGGATCCTGGGCCATACTCTGGCATGATTCTGCTGTTGTGAAGACATCTCTGAAAACTATCACTGTGTGGGTAGGAAGGTCAAGACCATGCCACTGCTTCCCAAGAAGTCTCTCCTTCCCACATCAAGTCAGACCCTGCAGGATATATGCTTCCAAACCCAATGAAGCCGTCTCAGGGAGCTACACAGCCTTCCTCTTTAAAAGGTATGTAATTTAGGGAAATAATCTGAATGCAGTAACACTACTTTGCGCTGGGAATCTTTGCAAGACAGACTGAGCAGTCTGTTGTAAACGCGTCACTCACAAAGGTGCCAGAAACCTGCGTTTATTGGATCAAGTCACAGGCGTCTGAATAACAGTTGCAACAATTATAGCCCTGTCCCCTCTCTGTGTTGACACCAGCAGTTAATGCTATAGGCTTCCTTCTCCTCCTCTGTTGGTAAATCAGAGAAACATAAAAACTGCTGTCATTGAAAACACAACCAGTAAACAAAAAACAAAGTTAAGACGAGTGTTAACCAAACCCTAGGACAGATCGGGGCAGAGGGACATCCCTTAATAACTCCTGTCTCAGAATGGTCAATGTCCATTTCAACACAGAGCCATTTCCAAACAGCTGCTGGCAACAGGCAATTTACTGTGGGTGAAAAAATTGTTGGCAGGACTGGAAGAAAATAGATTCTGCTCTCTGCTATACTACCAACGTCTCCTGCTTTGCCTTTGTTAAAGAGTTCTCTTTGTAAAAAGGGGGAGTGACAATACATATCTAACACAAGTAAGCACGACCAGCCTGATTTGCATGTATATGCTTTTCTTAGTATATGCTTTTATGCTTTTCCTTTGTAACACCAGTACAGCCCGTAGTGCAGACAGGAATCAGAATCAGTATTTGTGAAATACTAAGATCTCGAATTCAGAAGACGCTATACAGAAAAATCACGGGGTGTTTTTACACTTCTGTGTGGGTACTGCTGACAGCAATGAATCAATCGTTCACATTTCAAAATATTTATAAACAGAGTGCACAGTTCCTGCATTTTTCCATCTTTAAATCACAGAAGAAGTGCTAACAAAGTCAGTTTCTTTCAAAAGAATTGCTAATACAAGTAAGTCCAGAGCAAGAATTGTCCCTTCCTGTGTGGGTATCCTGCAGCAAGGGAGATCTTCATCCCTTTCAGCATATCTGCTGACTAAAAAAAAAGGACTTGCTGATTGTAAACTGTCTCTCATTGCTAAATTCATTCTCATTGGTAAAAAAAATTCTATCTGTAATCTGTGATGAAACAGTGTATGCTCTGATTGATTAAATCAAGGCAATCCCAAGCTTTTTGATTGAGCTGGCTTTCTCCTGGTGGTTTTACTCTCCTTTGATCGCCGTTGTGTATGCAGTGTTTTCCACATCCAAATCTGAAGCACACCAACTACTGCACCTCCCGCCTATGGTACTTCATCACATTCTCCAGATATCTCCCTTCTTTTCATCTCCCTTTTCCAGTGCATCTGTGCACTACCAAATGCATTTGGCATTCAACTCCAAATATTATTTCATTTTCAAGGTTATTATTATATTGCAGGTAAGACATATGTTCATATACAATGTACCAAATGTCACGTCGATACACAAGGAGCAGCATGAGTTGGTCAGACCATTGATGAGAAGCAGGAAACAGCCTGAAGAGATTAATCATCACAAGATATTTGAGACCCAGTTCAAACAGAAGTCGGTAGTAACATTTTTCTTAGTCAACAGATGCACACCAAAATAAGACCAACAGATCGTGGTAGCATGCATGCAAATTATAGTACAGTTTTTTGAACCTAGTGTTATTTGTCTCCCAGGGTAGAGCAGATGTATTTTCCGAGTATCCTGACTTGAGGGATGTTTCTAAGAAAGGACATGGGTTATATTGTGAACGCTGTGGAAAGAACTATAGTGTAAAGCACTGTAGCATGCAGAGGATAGTACTAGAACATACTGTTATGGTTCGCTGTACCTGTAAAATTCATGAAATTATTGGCTTCTTTCAGCTGCAGTACAGTACTTTTACAGTAATTTGTCACTCTGTTTTCAGCAGGGATAATGGACCATGCCTTTTTCTAGGAGCACATTATTTGGCCACTGGCAGATCTTTATATTTGCCTCAAGATCCCCAGTAGCTGCATGTTCCCCCCTACTCTCCCTCCTCAGGACACTGCAGGCAATAATAGGTCAGAGGCATTAACGTTTCTTTATCAGAAGTTAATCGCATCTGTGATAATCAGTGTCGACTGGCCCAGCTACATCGAGTGTGTTCATTCAATTCCTTTCAAAGAGTATGTTATTCCTCCACTTCTGCCTGCACACAATATTGTGACATCACTGCCGCCAAAATCAGCAAGGAAAATACCACGGCCATCGCTCCTCCCTGTCTCACCTGACACTGCTTAATGTTGTCATTTTTATATGACCAGCATCTAGGAGCCCAGTAATAACCTTTTCTATGGCTGGAGATAAATGCAATGTAAAAATGAATGAAAAGGAAGATCAGGGAAAAAGCCCTTTCTGACCCGAGGGCTGGTATTTTTCAGCTTTAATGTTCTCTTCTACCTACATCATAACATCAGTGATGAAACTACTCTTTTCCATCTTATTTGAAAATACTAACATGCTATTGGCATTATTTTCCATGAGAAATGATAAGTCACTAGAATTAGGAATAAAATTGTTTTCCTGTCTGGTGACACGATGTGAGATTTACAAATTTTTCTCTGTTCTGCCACACAACAAACCCCAAACGTTTCTACAATCCTCATAATAAAAAACAGGGTGATATTTGCTCCAGAAGAGTCAATGATGTGGAGACTTGGCATCTGTCTAACATACAGCAATGTGGACAGCAGGGACCAAACCAAATCCTCTTACAGCTCCTGTTAAAGGCATATTATCCTCATAACAATGCCTTTCCTTCTCTTTTCCATCTGGATTTTGACCACATGTGGTCAGCCTGATGTTGACAAAGAGGCAACCTCCCTCTCCACCCCTACCAAAATGCATTTTTCACAAAGCATTTTAGATTTGACTAACCATCACTTTTATAAGAATTTTTTCTGTGGAGTATGATGCAATGTAGCTCTCCAGAGCCAGAGAGCACATGGTTGTTCTGGAAAAGGTATCTGATTTCAAGGCCAAGTTATTTTCTCCCAAGGTAAGTATAATTTACACTCTCTCCAGAACCAATGGAGCTAAGCACATGTCTCAGAAGGGAAAGGGCAAGTTTTATTTAAAGTAACAATGAGGAATATTGCTAAATGCAAGTAACATGTTTCTTTCAACTGCTCAATGTCTAGTAAAAAAAAAAAAAAAGTAATTTTGTTTAAGTTTATAAGATGGAAGAGCTTTCCCAATTTATTTTTTTTAATATATACATTATTTGGGTTTTTTTTTTCAGCCACACACCACCAAACAGAATTTTTAAATACTGTTGTTAAATACATGTAGTGTCTTTCAAACTGCCCTGGATTATTCAGATGCTTGAAGATGAATGTGCCAAAAGATAAAAGTGCCAAAGCACTTTCCTGAAATAAGATTTATCACTTTGGGAAAGGGAAAGGCTTCATAGCAGTCAAGTGGTGATGTTGCCAGGTTCTTCCCTGAGGTGCCATATGCAGCCTGGGGAGAAAGACGGGCTCTCTCTCAGCTTCTGTACTGGAGGCATCTATTTATGGAAAGAGATGCTGGGAGTCATGGGAAATTCCATACTGGCAGTCCTGGGAAACTAATTCCTAGTTTTGGCTTCTGGATTGCTCTTATAGCATTGTGTTATATATGATACACTTGGTCTTGTCTTACAAATGCCATTTGTCTCTTTTTTTCTGCTAATTGTAATAAAACAGAATATACTCACCTTTTGTAGCTGATTATGCAAATCTCTCACATTTCTGGGACTAATGCTTGTTAACTTCAGTTGCAAAACAATGAAGAATGGATAAAATGAGTACAAACCTTGTTTTTCTGCAAGTGCTGGGACATTCAACATCCTGTCCAACAGTCTGTATGTTCTAAAATTATTCTTTTAGGCATAAGCCCAGAAAGCCAACTGTATCCTGGGCTGCATCAAAAGAAGCATGGCCAGCAGGTTGAGGGAGGTGATCCTGCCCCTTTACTGTGCACTGGTGAGACCTCACCTGGAGTACTGCGTCCAGATGAGGACTCCCTCAGTACAGGAGAGACATGGGCCTGCTGGAGCGTGTCCAGAGGAGGGTCAGAAACATGATCCAAGGGATGGAACACCTCTCCTATGAGGACAGACTGAGGGAGCTGGGGCTGTTCAGCCTGGAGAAGAGAAGGCTGCAAGGTGACTTGATAGCGGCCTTTCAGTATCTAAAGAGGGGCTGTAAGAAAGAAGGGGACAGACTCTTTAGCAGGGTCTGTGGTGACAGAACAAGGGGAAACAGTTTCAAGCTCAAAGAGGGTAGATTTAGATTAGATATAAGGAAAAAAAATCTTTTACAGTGAGGGTGGTGAGGCACTAGAACAGGTTGCCCAGTGATGTGGTTGATGCCCCATCCCTGGAGACTTTCAAGGTGAGGCTGGATAAGGCCCTGGGCAACCTGATCTAGCTGTGCATGTCCCTGTTCAGCTTCCTGCAGGAGAGTTGGACTCGATGACCTTCAGAGGTCCCTTCCAACTCTAAGGATTCTATGATTCTGTGATTCTATAATGTTGGCCAAAGTCTTCAGCCGTCACCTGCTGAACTCAGTAAATACATTCTCATTGCCAGCAATAATTTGCTATGCATGTGCCTCCTCGATTAAACCAGATCATCAGATGTATCCCCACCCCTGACATCTCACATGAAAAAGACGTCCACCAGGTATAGAGAAAAGCTGAGAAAAGTGGAAGCACACTTCAGAATGGCATGGCTGTTTATATGTTTCCTATGCTTAGTTCTTCTCATTTATTTTAATTGAAGTTGAAATTACCAAGACTTGTACTTTGAGCCCTAGACACTATCAAAGTGGTCACTGTCTAGAGGTCATCAAAACTGTACATATACGTCCACATGAGCTCTGAATTACTACACTTTAGTCAAACTCTGGAAGAATAAAAAACAGCAATATTGTTGTAAAGCTTTCTGAACCAGCTTTAGAGCCAAGACGTCTGAAGGAGGAGAGCTGAAATAGAGCAAAAGAACAGGCTGCTGTGGGAAACATTTAAGACTGCCTTGGTAAAAAACTGCCCTGATGCTGCCAAACACCAATCTTTGAAGACTGCAGGCCATGATTGAGCTGTGGATTTCCTCTCTTTTTCTAACTAAAAAGCACAAGCAAAGCTGTCCGGTTCAAGGACGTGTTGTAAAGCTGTATTTGAAATAAAAAGGAATTGAGACCAAGGTTACCAAAATTTTATAATCATATTTATCCTGCAACTGTAGGGAACTCATACCCTGAGTAAGTAGAAATTAGTGTTTCAGGTACCAGCAGCTGTGTAACCATTGCAGAGAACTATGTCTCAGCACATTTTCTTGTGGCTAGACTGCAGCAATATCGTCATCACTTGATTTTGTCCCATTTGTTCCTCACTGCTTCTGAATTTCTTGGTCTTCTGCTAACAGGACTATGCTATAAAATCCTGGGGTTCTTGTAACTGGATGGAGGAAAATGTTAATGCTTTGGCTTTGTTTAAAATCCTCAAGTCATTCTGTGACTACATAAGAACATGGGCAAGCTGTCATTTTAATGATTGAGTGAAAAGACAATAATGTGTTTTGCTGGGTTTATAATGTTTCCACAGTAGTGGTCTGTTGCAGTTTGTCTACGGGCACCTTACCTTTCCATGGATGCATACAAAATTTATCTCCTTCTTAAAGAAGCTTCCCTGTGACCTTCTCCTGTATGTGGTACATCTCTTACCCTCCCCCACCAAAGAACACTACTGGTGGCCCTGCTGGAAGCTGTGCAGATGTTTCTACCACATTATTGAAGCTTTATATTTGCGAGAGTCTTCTTAGAGCAGATGTTCTTTCTGTGTGTATACCCCGTACTTCCTACTGCAAACACTTTTACTACACAAACAGCAGATTGTCTTGCTTCTGTTGTTCGGCTCAGAAGAGAGAAAATGCCTCATTCTAATGATGCTGGCTTTCTTTCCAGAGTGCTTAATGTTTTCCCTTCTCTCTTCCCTGGCCCTGCTCTCTGCAGGTGTTTTGTCACTGTTCCTTAGGCTCTCCATCACTTATCTTTCCCTCTACAGGGTCTCCCTCTTCCCAGATCTCCTTTACTGCTCTCACTCTCACTTTAAGTCCCCTCTGCTGTGTCCTCCTACTTTTATAAAAGCTGCTGTGCCTTCTTTAGCTCTGTTCAGTCAGGAGCTAATTCAATGGATTTAAATGAGAATGACTTTTCTTGGGTAAGGCTCAGTATAGATCAGTGAATATAATTCCCACAAATTGTAGAATAGGAGGTAATATTCCAACATTGATAGCTCAGAGACAATAATTCTTACAGCAGACAAATGCATCTCTTGTCTTCACTGAGGCAAAAGGATTTTTGGCAAATTAGTGCTGGCTGGATGTTGTAAAAACATTATTTGACCACTCTCCACCCCTAATTTGTAATCAAAACCCAAATTTGGAAATAGTATTATTTGTATAGAGTCCTGTAAAATTATGTCTGGCCTCTTTAACATTGATTTTGATTACTTTCAGAGGCTATTTTTTCTCCATGACAGTTTCTGATTAAAAACTATCTGTTCCTGCACTTTTAACTTCTCTTTCTTTTCATAGAATATTTTTCAGTAATATAAACAGCAGTAAAAACACAAATGCCATGGCAATTAAGAATAATAACATATGTCATTGAGTAGTAATGTGTCACAAATAAGAAATGATACGAAGCTCTCTGCTGCCACAGCTAGCTTGTCTTGGATGCTTCAGCTGGATTATTTAGAAGTAACAGAAGTATCCTTACGTAGGCTTGCACAGTACAGATGTGACAGCATGCTGAGAGCAGTTTCTTTGAAGCCTCAAAGTCAGGGAAGCTGCCACTCTTGTGCTCCACAGTCTCCTGAAACAAACACTCCACCAGACTCCCAATATCTATGTTAAAGATCTTACTCTTTGTTCCCTTACCATTCTTTCCTCCTTGGAATCCTTTAAAATCACATTACCTCTAGCTTTTCAGTTGACTGTACTGTGCCATTTTGCTCACATGATTTCCCCCTGAATCCTCCAACTTCTCTTTTAACCCTTATGCAGATGGACTGAATAGCTATTTGTAAAGCGCTGTTCCAGCTTCACTGATTCAATATTAGATGGCTGGAACCTATTATCCAGGCAGGCCTTACAGCTTTTGCAGCTAAAAGCTGTACTTATAAATGGCAGTCGTAGAACCTAAAGAGAAGCTTCAGTTTCACAGACTGTAAAATAAGATTATGGCCACTTTGGATAAAAGAATGAAATTATGGTAGGTTGAAGCCACAGCTCAGGATTTCATGAAAAGCTCAGTGATCCTCTCCTTTGCGCTTCTTTAAGCACTGTAGAATTCATAATCAATCTGGATTTATTTGGAAATCACTGATTTCTATGTCTGGTAGTCTTTGAAACTTTGTAGAGCTGTTTACAATTACTTGGCAATCTTGAAGCAAATAAGTTTTTCTAATTTTCAGTCTTTTTTTCGTGTTCGTAGGCAAAATCTGCCCATTCCTTAAAAGCAGCTATATAACAGAGAAATAATAATAAAGCCTAGCTGTAAAATTTTCTCTCTCAGAAATTTATATAAACTAGCTCTATTACCTCTTATTAATGCGTTACAGATACAATCCACACTACACCTATCTACTTTAACATTATGGCATTGTAAAATTTGCACAGCCATTTAAAAGACCTCTCATTCAAAAAGTCTCTCTTACCACCTTATCAGTTCTTGGTATTTTATCATAAATGTTGTATTGCTTTTGATGTTTTCCCTCAAAATTCAGAATACAATAACAAGAGAGAGTCTCTGTGCCTACTGGAATTGTGAGTAAATATTTTAAGTGAGAAATTAGAAGACATGCACACCAAGCCACAAAGATGAAAATATTGCTTTTCTTGTTTCTTTCTTTTTTAATCACAAGATTTGTAATTGAATTGTTCTAGTTTCTCAGTCAAGATTGGCTAATGAGGTTTGGGTTTTTTGAAGCTGTTGAGGCTCACGGCAGTGTCTTAGCTAAAGTTATCAGCACCATGTTGTAATGCACTGAGAAGTCATGCAACTTATTCCAAAGGCAGAATGAATCTGGAAAATAGCTCTGAGCACCATTTAATCTAGCACTCCCCTGAGTTAAGCAATAGCAGTAGTTAAAAATTCTTTTTAAAAGTAGTAGTTGGGAAGACAGTGGATGAAAATTGAGGAAAAATGGATTTCTACTGCTGTCCTCTCTGCTCCATGCCCGTCCACCTCACTGGTATCCACCTGCTCATTTTCCTTCCAAGATTTGCTATGCCAGCTGCTGGGCCGAGGACCAACATGTGGGTGCAAGCTCCCAGTTTCTACTCAGATTGATGATGGCTTGATATGTTTCTCCATGCTGATGTTACCAACATAATACAGATTCCCCACAGTGTACAGCAGTTCTACTGAGCTACACCTGCTATAGAGATTTTTGAATGTGAAAATTAGTCTTTGGCAAATCAGAATTACTTGCTAAATGCTGGAGGGACTCAGGTAGATGCAATGACGTCTCATGAGGGGGTCATCATGTTACTGTTTAGATAATAATATCTGAATACTCAGCCCTCCAATTAGATCTTACCACTTGATATCATTTAAGAGCAAAGAGGAAATTGCCTTTAAATTTATTCTCCCCAGTAAGTAAAAAAAAAATCAGATGCCACAAGCTTGGTAGTTGACTGTACCAGTATTTAAATAGTAACCATATTTCACTGAGTGTAAAGGAAGTCCCATGTAACTCAAAGATATCTTTGAGTTAGAATGATGCTCTGGAGCATGATGTTCACCACCAGACTGTTGCTTATGTCACCAACATTATAGAGTTCTTTATGACTTCTTCAGAAAAAAATATGTTTTTATGGATATATGCTGAGGACAGTGCACAAGATCTCACATTTTTTAGAACATGCTTCTTCTGAGCTATACTCACCCATCGTCTCAGTTCTGTCAGACAGAAGAGAATGAGCCCTAATTCTTTGGCATAGTGCTTCAATTTCTCTGAGATTGCTGTTTTCATGTTTTTCAGAGTGAGGACAGTGAACAAAGTTACATTCGCTGTCTGCTGCATCCACATAAAACTAGAGAAAACCATTTGTTTATGTGGAACAAAACTGAATTCACACAATAAAAAAAAACCTGAGAGCAGGACCTGGTACACAATAAGAGTTTTAATTTGTTGCGATGCTATAATGGCATTGATGAATTTGAAATTTTCTTCAGTATCTAAGGCAGTGATACAGAGCAATTAAATTTAAGTTCTGAAGAGACACTATGAGCCATATGAAATTACACAACTTAGTCCCTGGTTTTTGAACATATGATATGAAGACAATACATATACTGGCATACTAGTACAAGAAAGTGCAGTGTACTTTCAATAGCATTGTGCTTAATTTGCTTACTGATTTAGGAGAATTTAGGCCTTGGGGGCAGAACAGACTCTACAAGGAACTACCCACTCTAGGAAACTGTTTTATCTGGATAAAGACTTTTTTTTGAGCTCTTTTTTTTTTTTTTCTTTTAAGTGAGAAAGATATGGAACAGCTGCCTAAAGCAGAAATTCTACAAAACTCATTAGCCACAGTAAAATTAAATTAGTGCTCTCCAGATAATCATAAGTTATTATCTATGAATCTTTGTACAACAGTGCTCTACATCTCTTCCTCTCACACATTATTTCTGCCTTTGGTCTTCTGTTTGGTGCCTTCTTGAAAGTATTGGATGAATCACTGCTTAAGCATGATCCCTTCAAAACAGACTGGGAAGTTTGGTGGGCATTTTTGGTGTAGTCATTTTTTGTTTGTTTGCTTGCTTGTTTGTTTTGCATCTGTACAAAATTTGAAAGTCCTCTGATAAAACAGGAGACCCAATTCTCCAATATCTTCTATTTCATCCAGTCATTGACATCAGCACATGAAGGCTCCGGTCCTTGCCTACAGTCAAGGCATTCAGAGCACAGCTGTGCAGGAAAACTGCTGAGCTGCTCCTGAGGCACATTTTTGAGCTACCCAATTATGGTGAGTGCCAATTTCAGGGGACCAAATGATCCACAGAGCAGAAATGGCAGCCACAGCTCAGCAGAACATGGGGAAGTATTGTTTCTGTTCCCTTTTCTAAACTCACATTGCTCTTATTGGAAGGAATTGCACATTATTCAGCTCAATATGGCAGTGTCTGGGTAAAATTTAATGGTCTTTTTAGGAGGTCAGACCAATGAACTCATTGCCTCATCACTGATCTCATGGCCTCCAGTTCTCTGAGACTTCTGATATCTCCATTGCTCTCGGTGCAGCAGAACTGAAGCTTCAGGGTCCTCCACTGATAAACTGCAGGAGAATCTTTACATCCTCCTCAATACACAGGAGAACGGTTGAGAAAGTGCTGAAGGATGTGCATAGTGGCATTCTTTGGCCTCATTGGCCATGCCATGCTTTGGTAAAGTGGGCAGTCTATGACACTGTATGAAGGCAACATCTGACCCCTAGCCTTTAGCGCAATTTGAGGCAGCTTGCTTAGCCAGAAGCACAGCACTTTGAAAGTAAATGCTTTGTAAATGATCAGAGAGGTGACTGGAGACAGCAGTTGAATTAGAGCTTGAAATTAACCCTGCCATACAGATGCATCCCCAAATTCTTTCTCTCACTTCCACCATTTGTTTAATCAGACTTGCACTAAAAGCCAATCAACATTTTCTCAATCAAAGTGTTTTCACTCATATTTTAAATTCAAAATGGCTTTTCATTAAAAGTTCCTTGGGTTAATTTTCTGCTACTTGAACAAAGAGCTGAAAGGAAAATTTTGTTTTTAAGATACTGAGTTAGGAAGCCCCATCCAATTCTAGCCTAGCAACAGCTGAGCGTCTAGAGGCAGCTTCATAACATACACTCTGATCATTTGAAACCAATACGAACAGCTTTCATAGAAAACAGAATGAACTATCATCAGTCATGGGAACAGAGAAGTAAATGCAGAGAATACTTTCAAGGAAAATCTCATTGAAAGGATTGATTAAATTAATCAAATTAATCTTTTTTCACTTTTTCCCTTTGTGAAGTGTTGATTAATCAAAACAACTTGAGGGGAAAAATTAATTTTGACAAATCTTAGTCATTATCATTTTAAAATATTTTCAAGATTTTTATTTTATTTTATTTTAGCTAGGATCAGGTCAGGAAAAATATCTCAAAACTCTTATTTGCCACTGCCAGCTCAGGCTTAGAGGAGATACTGTACTGTTAAGAATAACAACATAAATGTGTAAGTTGATCTGAAAGCAGTTTTTATATCTATTTCACTACACTTCTCTGTGCCACTGCCAGAGTAAAACACTCTCCTAATATCAAACAAGTGCATTAATTAATTAATGGAGACCAATTGTGTCCACAAAAAGTGGCACAAAATGAGATAATGGCAGCAGGTATCTTCTGTGGAAAGATTTACCACAAACTGCTGTTAGAAACCAACTCATAGGCTAGATGAATGCCTCTGTGAAGCAGAGATGCTTTTCAAACTAATATTTGGAGGTAGTGGTTACTGGAGAGATCCTTGTGGAAGCTCTGGAGAAATAAAGTTTCTTCACAAAAATGAAGGAAGAAGTTGTCGCATCTCTTCACCTCTCATTGAGAATCATTGCATCTGTGCCAAGTACCATCCCTGGAGTTGACCATCTGTCATGGTTTTATGATTTTCGGTTATTGGTACTCCACATCATAACATCATGTAGTGAATGTACCTGGTTCTCAGAAGAGAAGGACTACTACATTCCCCACGGCACTTTGCTCCTCTGTTACCATTTTCCAGCCAGAGGGAAAAGATAAAAGCTCACAGTATAAAAACTTGCAGATCACGAGACCTCGTCCCTTTTTCCGCCATCTCTCGTCTTGGCAGCACCTCACTCTCCAGCCGTCTTATCGTCGGTAATAGAGTAAGGCCTACCTTGATTTTGGGACATTCTCTCTCTCTGTATTGGATTTATCAGCTTAAATTGTAATTATATTGTATTATAGTGTGTTGTTTTGCCTTCCGATATCTTATTTAGTAAATTAGTTTGTTTCTCCTCAGATTGTTGCCGCTGTTCTTTGCTCTCAGGGCCATCTCCCTACCCTTTTCCCCTTTCCCCGGGACGTGGGCCCGTGGGTCCCCCGTCCCCTTTGTCATGGAGTTGGGCCTAACGCCGGTAAACCGTTGACACCATCACAAAGCTAAAGAACATATTTTAGTCTAGATTGCAGCAAATCAAAATGGAGGATTCCTTTTTATTTTTTTAGTTTCCCAGATAAAGGGCCTCCATACACAATCTCAGTTTTTTTTCCCACTTTAAGTCTGCAAATACAGAGCTGTGTGCTGTAATGCAATAAGCTTAGTACATCACTGGAAAGCCATAGTTCCCAACCTTTGGGTGATGCACATCATGTTGCTCACATGGCTTTCTGATATTGATTGTGGATACAGTAAATTAACAGGTTAAAACTAAGGCCAACAGAAACAGCAAACCTGTCCACAACATGCAAGTTGCTCAGCATCGTTCCTCCTGGGACCACTGTTCTAGAGTAATGTGCAAATATTCTCAGCAAATCATAGCTTAAATATCAGTTTGTTTGCCAAGTGATTCTCCCAACTCCATGCTCACAGCTATGAGAAAACGATTTATTTATTAATTATTATCTGTGATATGGGGAAACAAATGGCTTTGTTCCCACTCAGTCAACTCTATCTGCATATGTGCATTCCAGGAACACAAGCCTTAACACTAGCCTAGAGAGGAATGTTTTTCCCTGAGATCTTTTGTTAAAACATTAGTGGCACATTACTGCTTAGCAGGTGCACAATCCCTGTAGCCAAATATTACTTGTTAACCATGCTGCGATGTTATATAGCCATAAATGTCTAGGTATGAATCACATGCTTTGATTTGTAACCAAAATGTGATTTATGCCCTTGATTTCTAAGACTATGTGTTAAACTAACAAAGAAGACTGAAGGAATTACCTTCACTCAGGCAGCTGAATCACTGTTCCACAAAGTGGACAAAGCTGTCAGCAGAGAGGGAACTCCTGGAAGAGCAATGGGAATCAGCCATGTCAGCAGTGGAGGAGGGAGGGCAAAATGAAGCCATCTTTGAAAAATTCAATCTAATTCTTCCCCAGACTAAGGGAAGAGGTATAAGGACAGTTCACAGCAGTATCCTGAGGGGAATTAGAAAACAAGTAAGCAGCCCTCAAGCCCCAACCTCCTTTTAAGCACAAGGTCAGAGGTGTCCTTTTAGATGTGCAGGTCTTCCATTCTGTTCAGGGCAGGATGTGCCAACAGCATAGCTGTCTGCTGGTACTCGTGCACTTATATATGATCCCTGGTGGGGACACAAAGTAGTCTGGCAGGAAGTCTGTAGTCCAGTTACACCACGCCTTTCTGCAGAGCTATTTATTCTTTTAAAAACACCCTGTGCTACTATTGGGGTTGACATTAGAAACACTCATGTCATTGCTATACCACCCGATAAAGTGATGACTCCTTAACATTCTTGAGTCACTTAGCTATGATGAAAACAGACCATGTAGATCAACCCTTGAGCACCTTACTTATGACACATATACATGTGGGAAGAGTGTAAGCAAAGCTGTAGTGAAGACAAAGGGGAAAGTTCATAGAAGGGTGTTAGCTCATTAGGCAACTGTGATTTGGTTCTCTTCTATTACTTCAGGAGAAAATCCCATATGATCTATCCTGTAGCAAAGCTTAGGAATGGATGAGACAGCCCACATCCATTGTTGCAAAATCCTCTACTCTTCGGTGCTTCACTTGAACTTCCTAATTTATTGTTTGCCCTAAGGACTGTATTGTCAAGGTCACTGGAGAAAACAGGTGAAATTAGTGCTTGCATCCCAGCTGAGCATTCAACCGGCAGCTGATCCCTAAAACTAGAGAGGATAAAGCATAGGATTATACCCCCAAAAAGAAATATTGGAGTCAAGGTACTCTGAAACACCTGAAAAAGAATGAAAGTGCCTCTTGGCTCTTGCAGAGCTATCCAAAGGCTGAACTCCATTCCAGGCTCCTACTTTTCCAGAGGTGTCATTGTGGACTATTTTCCTCTTCTTCCCCTAGTATTCAGTGTCCTATTTACTGGTACCTATTGTATCTTCACCTTAAATTCATAATGACATGCCTAGCTTTCATATAAAAGGCAGATACACTGCTGCTGGCCTGAGGCTACACAGTAGAAGGCATGGCAATACATGCACCTGGTATGTTATATACTTCAGCCTTGACTTCCACCTCCCTCACTGTGACATTCACTCTCACCCATAATTTCCAAGTCTAGATAAGCAAAACACAATAATCAATTATGGTCTTTTTTTTTTTTTTTGTCTGCGACCTCCTTTTAGCATATGCATTGCTTCCTATTAGCTAATGCCACAAAATTAATTTCTTCTTGATATTCCTTTTGTGTTCAACAAGTGGTTATACTTGTGGCCAACCCATCTTTTCAGTGTAAACCTTCCCGCTCTAACATGAGAATGAAATCACTACAGATCTATTATTTCTCGGAACAAGGTATTTCAATTTGCATAAAATATTCTGCACTTGACACAGTGCCAGGAAGAAACACCTAATGTCCATTCTTCATTGCGTTCCTGCTATGGCCTTAGGAACAGGAGGAATCACCATGTTAGTCTCACACCTATTACTTTTGAGTTCCTCACTTTTTAGTCCCATTTCTGATTTACACTCCCATGACTCTTTGAGAGCCCTGTCAAGGCAGTGACCAAGATAATGGACAAAAGGGAATTTTTTACATGATGTAATTTCACATTAAACATGATGGTTCACAGGTTGTAATAGAAGGTCAACAGCAGATATTATAACCCCTAAATTGGTTGGGAAAAAAATGGTGATTTGAATCAAAACTTAAATAAAGATCCATATTAGCCAAGGTAGCTGAAGGGAAGTGTCTCCCCATGTGTCAGTGATACATTCAGTAATAACCCCAAAGGAAGGCAGATCCCATCCTTGCTCATTTTCATTGCACTGGGATTTACTGGCAGGGAATGGTGCTAACACTGTCTTCAAATGTACAATATCGCTTTTTACTTTTAAGTCGAACAGCTATATTCCAAATTAAAAAAAAAATGATATAAATGTCATTAGTCCAATGGGAACGCAGAAAATGTACATTTTGGAGACAGATCAACCTGTTAGGTGAGAAAAGGAGACCAAGAAGAAATTAATTGAATGGATTCATGAGTCCCTCATTTGTTATTAATAAAATACTGAAGAAGAAAGTGTTCATGAGACACAGTCATTCACCTTGCCTCAGTATAAACCGGCATGCAAAAGGAAAATTCACCCCACTGCAGACAACTATCAAGGCCAGATGCACAGCTTTATGTTCTGAGTTATGGATGTTATAATAGATGGCAGACTCAACACTGTGTATGTGTACTTTGCCTAGGGATGAATTTTACACTAAAAAAAAACAATGAGGCAGATTTGAGAGGAGAAGAGAGCTGATTTAATACAATGTATAGCATGTAGGTACTAATGGACTTTTAGTTATTCCCGAAGATAACTGGCCCCATAAAGGATTTTAAATCATTCTTAACATTATTTTCATACACTTCAAAGGCAATCAGTCTTTTAAAGTTATTTCTTTATTTCTTCATATTGCAGAGCTATATGCATCTTAGAATATTACACAATTACATATGCATACTACCTTCTGCTTTCATGGACAAAAGCGCCCTGCGGTAGTGACAACGGTTTTAGCCTTTCCTTTTTCAGAAGTTAAATGTCTTCTGAGTCAGCTCTTAGTTCTTCTTTTTATGTTCTTTGTGCTTTATAGATATATTCTGTTACTTGTAGCACTCTAGCTGATTTTTTTTTAATCTATAACCTAACCAAAATAAATTTGATTTTAACCATTGCATAGTGTAGTCAGTCTGCTCATACACAATGGTGTCCACCCACAAGGTCTGCTGCAATCCATTTTCTGGGGAGAAAAAAAAAGTAAAAAATATAATTTACTGTTTTGTTAAAAGGTACTTTGGTTACTTGGAACTGCCACAGGGTGAAATCCACTCTTGAACACCGGGCCGGCACAATGCCTAAGAAGTGCTAAAGTTCATTTTGAGGGTATAAGTGGGATTGAAGTGGTTGCATGGGGTTGGTGCTAGTAGCCTGTGCTAGAGAAAAGCTGACCATGTACGATCACTTCAGGAAATAACACAGGATTTTGATTTTCACCCAACTTTCAGCAACTAAGCTAATAATTCTACTGGGCCCTTGCAGTCATGCTAGCGCTTAGGATTGCTTTACTTTTTAAGTGATCACAGAGGGGTAGGTTACGGCAGAGGCTCAAGCTATCAAAAATACCTCCTAATAATTTTAGGGTCATGATTGTTCAAAAGGAAACAAACCCTCAAGGCAATATTAGAGGAAGGAAACAAGGGCTAGATTCACATAATCCACTTCTGCGTAGCCTTTAAAAACTACTCTGTTTTTTTTTTTCTGGAAATTGGATCTCCCAAATATCCTCATACTGGAATGTACTATGACTGGTTAGAACCAAGCCTGCTAGTTTAGAAAAGTACTTTTGTACTCAGTGAGTAAATCCTGGCAGTGTTGAGTTGCAAAAGGTAGAAAAAGGAGGGGGAGGGAGAGATTTTTTCCAGCATGGAAAATCCTCAGAAGCTTCATTGCATCTGTTTACTGCTTTATTCCTGAATTTCTAAAACATTGGCAGATTTAAAGAAGGGCCAGATAGTATTGGAAGAGATCCTGAATAGTCAGTATGAGTTTAGTGAGATCAGTCAGCCCACAAAGCCTTGCCAGAGTCACTCCTCCCTCAGAAATTTTTGAATCTATATTTAAACATCCTTGATCTGGCCACAAGAGACGTGATAAGGCTGACAGCAAGGAAAAAGGGGCAAGGAGGAAATTAGGGCTTCCAACAGAAGGGAAGGTGGGACAGTACTTCTAGAAAATCTGGGCTCTTTGGACATAATTGTCTGGCAGTGTGTAGGTATTACTAAAACCCAGGATTATTTCCAACACTACATCATCATACACACTACTGCTGCCTGCCAGTGTGTTAGTAGTAAATCTGAAGAGCCAGGAAAATAAGTGGAGCCTGTCTGCCTGCAATGAGGGTCTGGCCTCCACTCTGCAGCAGTCAATGCCTTTCTCAGAGAATTAAATTATCTGCTAAATATCTGAAACATTCCTGAGAGAATAAATGCTTTTTGCTTAATTTCTGGGGGTGGAAGGTGTGAAAAGGCTGTGATTTGAAGAGGAGAACAACTAGATGTATAAATAGAGGGTAAAACACTCTTGTAAATGCGGGGCCTGCTTGGCACTATTACACTGGCTTCACCAGCAGTCAGCTCTAGCCTGGCAATGGAGCACATGTCGTGCTTTTCCTTCTTCTCTGTCATAATAAAACTGCTTTATGAATTGGTAGCAGCTCTTCCACGTGGTTCTGTCTGGGATATCACACACCACATTCAGACCTCAGGGGTGGGAAAACTCATTCTCCTCACTCAGCTTTAGAGAGAGTAGGAAGGGTGCTTAAGAAGAGGATGAAGAAACACTCAGATGTCAAATCTGTTTGGTTGGATTTTTTTGGTAAAGGAAAGAAAGACAAGAGATCCACCAGCTTTTGAAGTCTAGCCTATGTCTAGTCTATGAGCAGATAAGTACTTTCTTATTTTTAGTGAGATATTTTGCCACGTGATCATGAGTTCTCCAGGTGGAAAGACAGACTGGGAAAAGCCTAAACCAAAGAAAGTCTCCTCTTGGCATTTCATCTGAAGTTTTCGGATAAACTGCTAATCCAGTTTTGGAAAAAAGTTAATCCTTTTGTTTTTCTATTTTAGCTATCTTTGCTCTTCTGTTTTCCAGCTGAGGCTAAAAGTTGGAGACTCAAAATATGACAAAATACAATTACTGTTTTTAGCACAATAAATCCAAGTGGCGAGAGGAATTCTTTCAAAGAGAAATCCTTATACATGTTAATATTTATTAACATACAGTGGGTGTAAACCACTACTAGGATGAGAAGGAAAAGAAGTTCATTAGAATTTTTTTAGAGCTATTCTACAGGACAAGTGAACATGGATTTTTGTATGCCGGAACAGCATATTATAAGATACTGCTTCAGGCCAAAGTCAGCTGACAGAAACTAGGTCTAGCCTACAGTGGAACAGAGAGTACTGGAGGAAGTCTGCAGCTGGAGGCCAATCCCACTCATTGATTCTGGAAGAATGGAGAGCACTGCACTTTCCTGCCTTCTTCATGCTCCACCATGCTCCACCTCATAGAGTGAAATTATTCAGGTTTTATAGGCATGAAGTGGGTTTTCCCCTCTTTGAACATCTGCTAGCATGAGGGTTTTCACTAAGATATTATTTTAATCTGGAGCCATATTGTGCCATCAGTTTTAATCACAGTATCCCATTGATCCCAGTGGGGAGTTTTGTTTTAAAATCAATGTCACAATATTGTCCTTGCACAGTGCAGCCGGAAGCATTAAGGTAGATACTGATGAATGTTTGGAATTGGACACTGACTGCCATTATAGAAACAATTTGACACAACATCAAGCTCTATAAAATATTGGATGTAGGTGCTGATAGCCATTCTGACCCAGTGATTATAATTCAGACTGATGCACCAGAAGGCTGTGCTGCCATTTAGCAAGACCTGGACAGGCTGGAGAAATGGAGAGAGGAACCTGCTGAGGTTTAACAAGGGCAAGTACAGAGTCTTGCACCTGGGGAGGAATAACCATGTGCATCAGTACAGGTCAGGGGCTGACCTGCTGGAGAGGAGCTCTGCAGAGAAGGACCTGGGTGCCCTGGTGGCCAGCAGGCTGGCCATGAGCCAGCAGTGTGCCCTCATGGCCAAGAAGGCCAATGGGATCCTGTCTGTCATTCAGAATGTTTCCCAATATTCAGATTAGGATGTTCTTCCAGAAGCACATGATCTCTCTGCAAGTTTCCAGGCTGAATTTGTTCTCATTCCTTTACTTTTATTTGCACACTAGAATCATCCTTCAACCTAAACAGCTTTTCTCCTGCACTGATGTTTCTCTTCACTCACTCTTAAACATAGGAGAACACAACTGCATGCAAGTCTCTGGAAGAAGCCTCACCAACACCATGAAAGTTATCTATCTCCATAATCCTATGAAAGCTTTTGGAATAATGCATGCAGGGATTTTACCACTGTAAGAGGAAAAGGAAAAAAAAGCATTAAAAAGCAGTAGCTCTTTTGCATCTCTTCTTTTTGTATGTGAATGGTGGCAGATATGCGGGCAAAAAAAGTAGATGCCGAAACCTGGAACTACAAGGAAGGTTTTAATGAGTATTTTGCTTGGTATAATTGCAGTGGATATTAACTAACAGCTATACTTCCTCACATAAAAATTATGTTTTGAATAAGCTTAAAATAGAACTTTCCACTGAGAACATGTTAGTCACAGAACTGAGCAAGATTCTTGGGAATGTGGTAATTCATCAGAGAGGAGACTCCCAGGAAAGCTACAAGATAAATGGCTCATGGAGGACAAATTCTTGGTGCCAATTCCATGCAAGCAAAGCCTAATAAAGCTTTTGAGAGGCCTGAGGGACACAATGACACACCTAAGAATAAATCTCATTTTCATTGGAAACACTAATAGATGTGCTAGATGTATGGACACATTGTTCAGCCCTTTAACACAACTCAGTATTGCTTTCTATCATTTTTTCTTACAAAAAATAAATTTGCAAAACATTTCAGCCTCACTGTTAGAACAACACCAAGAGACTCTGAAGTCCTGCATTAAAAAAAAAAGGAAAAAGCTCTCACCTCTTCTACTCAGCCATCCTCACCGCTCAGAGCACTCATTCTTCTGGTGGCTGAGCTGTTTCCAGCTCACACGCTTAACATACTGTGGTAAGAGCTACTGCCTATCTTCTCCATCCAGGCCACACAGCACCATCACAGAAACCACGTCTCTCCAGATCTGATAACCACAGCCTGAGGCAGCCGCTTGAGTCAGAGAAGGGCATGAAACCCTCATCTCATGCAGTCAGAGCAGTGGCTAAATTAAGGTCTCTTGCTTCACTGGTGTAGCCTATGACCAAGAGACTATGGTGCTCTTTGGGGGCCTTTTCACTTTAACATGAAGTTGTCAATCCAGGAAACTTTTCTTAACACTGTCTTCTTGAAATGGCTAAACTTTCTGCTTTTAAAGTGCGTTCTCAGAAAAAAAAAAAAAAAAAAAAAAAAAAAAAAAGAAATTCAATGAAAGCATTTTTATTGAAAAGCTCCTTATCATCTTTGAGGAGCATGTTGTACCATCAAGGTTGCCTCCTGCAGAGAGGAAGGTAAAGGATCAGCACATTTCATATTTACAAACTGAAAGTAAGCTTCCCACCACATATTACTCTGCTCCCAGGAACTCTTTCATTCCTTGCTGGCCTCCATTAGCTGATCCACTAAAATCATTGGCTTTAGCAGAAGCCAGGGAAATTCTCACTATTCTTGGTGCCAGATTTCACTATGTTAACTCAAGCTGGCGGACACTTCTCTAGACAAAGTCCTGTTGATTTTAAAGGCTGGGTCCCTCTCCTAGACCTCCTCATGTGGGACAGCCCTGGATCTATTTCAGCTGGCCAGTTTTCCTGTCTGGTATATGCAAGAGGATAGACTATGGCCTTGCATGCTCCTCTCCCCATGTGAGATTGCTTTCCTCCCAAGAAGAACAGTTCTGCCTGGCTTTCACATAAACAAGTCTGCAGTTGCTCTGTGGAGGCCTGGCCACTGTAACTATTTTTGTTTTCTGTTTATGGTACTTGTTGAAAGTGTTATTACTAAATCCTCATTTATTCCTGCAGCCCACAAACTTGATGATAGCACTAACACTTTCCAGTATAATACATTTTCAGCCTCAACAGTTTCTCTGTAAAGAAAGAGACTCTCTCAACCCTTCAAGGATGTGCTTGATGCCTACAACTAATGCTCAGGGGTTAAGACTTTGTGGCAACCACCTGCCAAGTCAGCTCCCAGTGCTACTTACATAAATATGCTTTTGTTCTTAGAATATGTTACACCAGGTTTCATAAAAGCACCCGTGTACAGCTATAAAAGATTTAAAAGATATAAATAATAACCTAGGAGTCATTTAAAGTTAGGATCAGCAAATTTCAAGGAAGGGATCAACCAACTTTGGTAATTTAACAACTGTTTAAAATACATTAGCAATATCTGGTTTAATCTTATTGTAATTTATAAGCTATGACTTTTCATAAGAAAAAAGTCACAGTAATATAGTATCAGGAGAAATTAAGAGAAAGCTTACAGGTAAGGTGTTTGAAGAAAAATCCTTTTAGTTTAGACAATTGCTAAAAGCACAGGAGCACACACATAAACAAACAAACAAGCATAAAAATATCATAGAGTCATAGGATCATAGAACCATAGAATATCCCAAGTTGAAAGGGACCCACAAGGATCATGGAGTCCAACTCCTGGCTCCACACAGCACCACCCAACATTCAAACCCTACATCTGAGAGCGGTGTCCAAATGCTCCTGGAACTCCGGCCCTCGGGGCCATGCTCACTGCCCTGGGCAGCCTATTCCTTGCCCACTGCCCTCTGGTGCAGAACCTTTTTCTAATCCCCAACCTGACTCTCCCCTGATGCAGCTGCATGCCATATGTGTAAAAGCATTTCAGATAACTGTAGAGGTGGTGTACAAAAAGAAGAAGACATATTTAATTTGTCCCTTCCTTTTCTATTCTGTGTAGTGGTATCAAGAATGAGGGTACTCAGAATTAGTACACATACATTTTTAACGCTTGCAAAAGAATCTAGTGAGCCCATAGTACCCCCAGACAAAAAGAGACAGGTAAGGAAGTGCTTCATTGTATTTGCACTTAACATCTACTTGCATGTGTACTTCATTATATTGTGCCTGAGGGTTCGTTCAGCACTTTTTCAGCCTTTCTTATAGTCTTTATTTCTGCAAAGAGATCAGTGCATGTGACACTGTGTCTACCAGAAACCCAAGTGAGAGCAGTTCAGCCTCCTATAGAACCTGAGCAGAACCAGTTGCTCAGCTCAGCCAGAATGCATTAGCATATAAAATACAGTGTAAGGAAGCTTGGAAAGCAAGGTGACCATACACCAAATGCTTCCCACTGAGGTTAGTTTTCAACCCACTTAGAAACTTAAATCCTCATCAGAAAAGTAATTCAGGACATGTCTGTCGGCCCAACGGAGAGCAGAGCTGGCCTTTTGCTGTTGGAGGGACTCATCTGAGTCAACAGCTGAGAGCAGACAGAACATGAGACTGAGGCTATCTGTGAGAGGAACATTTGGGTAGCTCTGACAGGTGCCACAATCTCATGTGCTGCATGGCCACATATGCACAGCAGCACCTGGGCAAAGTTCTGTGCCTGGGATCTGTTGCTCAGAACTGGTTTTTCTTGGCACCCTGTTGCCAGTGACAGCCAATGTAGCCTGGGTCTCTCAGCTTTGAAAAGTACTTTCATAAGATGGGACTACATTTCCCCTGTTGCTCTTCAAAAACTTCCAGTTTAAAAACAAAAAATTTGTTTTTAAACCCTATTTGCATTAGAACAAAACTAGGATAAACTATTTTAAGCAGGATTGTTATGTGTTGAGGGGTTAAACTAATGTATTTCTCTTGCTGCTTCTCTCTCTCAAAACAAAAATAATTGAAATCTCGAGTTTGTAAGATGTTTATGACAGAAATCATGATCTTTTTTTCCAGTTCTGTTTTAAAAGCTCTTTCCATGCTTGCACGGCTTTCTATTGCAAAAAAGTGCTGAAGCTGAATCTAGCCTTTCAATATGGTGTTTATGACTTCGGTAACCAAACTGAATCCTTAACATTGGGAACCATGAAATCTAGATCTACTTCTGCAGCATGACTTTGAATAACTCATTTTTTTTCTCATCTCTGAGCTCCTTCCCTCCTTTCCCCTTGGTCTGTTTAGACAAAGTTATTTAGGGCAGGGAGACTTTCTTTCCACACCCCACTGTCTCAGTCTCAATTATGGTTGCCAAGTCTTACCACAACACAAAAGGTTAATTTGTATTCTGTGGATAAAAAGCAACAAGCAAGTTAATACAAAACTGCCATTATAGAAATGGTCCTGGGGCTGCCCAAGGGGAATATCAATACTATTAAAGGAAGGACTTGCCTTGTGCTATATATTTCTCATTTTAAAAAAAATCCTTCATAAAATTCTGCTGAGCTGTATTGCTGCAGCAATATAAAATATATCTTTCCTTCACTTTAAAAAACTCAGGCAAAGAGACAACAGTAAAACTCTCATATTAACAAAGTCATGCAATGTCAATAAGAATGGAAGACAGTGACAAAAGTAATAAAGGGTGCAAAACTAGCAGTGCACTCCTCACGTTTTTTAAATGTACAAATTTGGAAGAGAATATATACTCATGAAAGCAAGGTACCAGTAGTTTAGGCTTTTGTGGGCCTTGGTGCATCGCAGGATAGGCCCCTTAGGTTCGGAAGACAAGTTGCCCAGTGTAGCTCTGTCAGAGAACTTCAGGCCTGACCTGGAAAACCTTTGTAGTTTCAATCTTGAATCTCTCTGGTGCAGTCTACCAACAATACTGGACTGTAAGTTAGTTCAGTGATGTGGACAAACGGACACTTAATTTCACCTGTCCTTGTCTGAGAAAATTCTGAAATTGTATATTGTATAACCTTTAAGTGTTTCTGTGAACAGTAAGTTGTTCTGCCAGAGGTTCAACAACAAGACAAAACCTTGCAGCCTGTTACTGATAACTTGCCCACACGTTAAAAAAGAGGTGGTCCTTTATAAATACACTTTAAAATTCAGGAAAATTCCTTTTCTTTATGATATTTGGAATAATCAGAGAATCACAGAATTATAGAATGGCTTGGGTTGAAAAGGACCCCAAAGATCATCTAGTTTCAACCCCCCTGCTGAGTGCAGGGTCTCCAACCACTAGACCAGGCTGCCCAGAGCCATGTCCAGCCTGGCCTTGAATGCCTCCAGGGACAGGGCATCCACAACCTCCTTGGGCAACATGTTCCAGTGCGTCACAACCCTCTGTGTGAAAAACTTCCTCCTCTAAAACTATATCTCCCCTGTTTCAGTTTAAAACCATTCCCCCTTGTCCTATCACTATCAACCCATGTAAACAGTCATTCCCCCTCCTGCTTATACACTCCCTTCAAGTACTGGAAGGCCACAATGAGAAATAAAATCTTCACCAGATGTATTCACAGTCTGAAAAGACTGTGAATGTAAGAACAGACTTAGTTCAGCTCCTAGATGTTGAAGTCTCTCACTTAGAATATGAAGGAGATGTTTCAAAAGGAGTAACAAACTGAACTGCATCCTTCTCCTCCCACAATGAAAACAAATGTTTTCTACATTTGCCCATATATCACCTGATAATCCTCACAATTTCCAGAGACTACAAAGCGTCCTTTCCCAAACTTATTAGTTTGTAAGTTAGAAGAAAAAACAGAGAAAGGCAGAATCCAGAGGGACTCCTACTCTGACTTTTATAAATAGTCTTTTACAAAAGGTAGTATCTTGTGAGCAGAAGAAAAAAAAGAGATTTTATCTCTCCAGTTCTGAGCACAGATTTCTGGTTTTTACATGCCTCTTAACAGCATTTTACATGTCTTTTTCTTATTAGGGAGATTCCTCTCAATGAAGAATCTTCCCAAATCTTGCTTGTTTTTCCAATTTGCAAATTATTTTGTGAATCTTTTTTGTAAGAGGAGATGTCACTAATCCTTTTAGTAGTGAGTAGTCACATTCTCCATTAAAAGTAATCATTTCTAAAGAACATAGTCATGAGGCAAATATTGATGTGGTGTTTCAGGTCCATCCTCACAGCCTGGAAGATCTCTTCTGTTCATAACACTGACAATTTTCTCATTGGAAGTCTTCTCATGCCCAGTACACCCGTGACATTTGACAGCCAAGTGGGCAGGTTACAGGAAGTGGAACTTGGCTCACTGAAACTTTACATGTTCTATTCTCTTAAGCCACATTTCTTAAATTTTAATGCTAAGTTATTTTATGGGTGGTAACTAGGAATGACATAGTTGTTCTGTCCTTCTACTCCCTCTTCTGGCTCTCCCGCTGGGTAGAATTATAGCAGGGAATATACTCACCAGGCAGGAAGATGAACTCAGAGGTAAATTAACTATTCTCAATGCATATCTTGTTTGAGTTCATACATATATAATTTATTTTTAGTGTGCTTACATTTCATCTATCTACATATTTTTAAGACGCCTAGATTTTGCCATTGTAGATTCATCTCTTTATTCAACCAGAGACTTACATCCATAGTAGTGTTTAAATGTCTTATGGACATTAGCATGACACCAGCCACACCACTGGCATTTTGCACTGCTATACCTGCATACCTGATCTAGGTTTCAGCTCACTCCGGGAAGCAGAAAGGCTGAGATAAGGCCAGCTCTGAACACAAGCATAACCCACACTACTGGGTACATGTTCCTGGGTTTCCCGTGAAATGCACAGAGCTTACTCTATGCCAAAGCTCTTAAAGACAGTCATTCCACGGCTGCTTAGCACCAAGGAGAGCAGAGGGCAGCAGCTGCTAATACTGCATGGAGTGTTCCTCTTTTAGGCATGGATGTTACATCTGCTGTACTTGTCTTGCCATTAGTGAGGGAAAAGAGACTCCAAGGCCCCCTCCACATGCACTCGTGCACTTCTTATTTGGTCTCTGACTTTATTCTTTGTCCCTGTCTGGACGATTATTCCTCATCACTGAAGTGGGGAATTTTTTAATTCATTGAGAAGCTTTGACTGCTCCCTGCACTAATACCCCTGTTTTACAGATCAAAGGTACAAAACTCATTTTGCTATTAGTTCTGTTGCTTTCTTTGAGATTGTCACTACATAGGACATGGAAAGATGTGGAGGAATATGATAATGCTGACATTCAACTCCAGGGCTGTACTATCTAAAGACAATCTCCAAACATTACTCCAATGATTAATCAGCTGAACATTCGCACAGAAATGTTTGATGTACTGCTCTACTCACCAAAGTCTTTTATTGTATAGTCAAAGGTTATTTGGAATTTATCCCTCTGCATCAAGCAGAGCTCACTCTTATTGGGGAAAATTTCTTTGCTGATCTCTGCTCTCTGGCGATAGTGACAGGACCAGAAGGAACGGCATGGAGCTGTGTCAGGGGAGGGTCAGGCTGGACATCAGGAAAACATTCTGCACCAGAGGGCGGTGGGTATGGAACAGGCTGCCCAGGGCAGTAGGCACGGCCCCAAGCTGCCAGAGTTCAAGGAGCATTTGGAAACTACTCTCAGACAAAGGGTTTGAATTTTGGGCGGTCCTGTGTTGGAGGAGTTGGACTCAGTGTGAAGCCCTTCCAACTTGGAATATTCTGTGATTCTAAGAAAATTCAGCCTGGAGAGCAAGGAGTCTATACAAAATTGTATTTTGGAGTGGTTAGATTCAAAAATTACTGATGAGTAAGTTTGGGACATATGTTTAGAGAAGATTCAATCTGTCTTTTAAATTAGTCCCCCACAGTCACTAGCATCTAGTATGCTTATAGTCAAGGAGGGTCACAAGATCATCTATTCCTCCTGTCTCCATGCTCCACATATATCAGTGTGTTATAAAACATCTGAGAAAGGCCAAAAGCAACAGCTATAAATTGCCACAGGAGTGTTGCCATTATGATGGATCTCTATGACAGCAAGACATTTTCTCTTCTGTTCTTCTTTCTTCAGATGGACAGTTGCTTTAAAACATTAGCATGCATCTTCAGCTCTTGGAAAGGAAGAAATGAAAGTCAGACCAATACTAGGATTGTAATGCAGAAGTAGACTCAAAAAAGCCTTCTTCCACTAAAATTCAGGATATCTACTCTCTATTTTGATGTGAAAGAGCCATTGTATTTTCTCTTAGTTTTTATGAAGCGTCTCACAGAAAAGCAAGCAAACAAATGAACACATTCTTATGAAAAAATCTTTATTTTCAAAATATAATTACCAGCTTCCTGACACCTGACATTATGAAGACAGACAGGCTGCTCTTCTGGGGATCCTAAGCAGGATAATGTTGGCGCTAAGTTGCAGTTACCCCCATTTTACCAGAGGCCAGGGAATGCCTCTGAGTTGATCTCAGGAAGGAAGCTAATAGTACATCTGGCTTTGTGATTACACACTGTGTATGTCAAAAGAGTTCTGAATTTTCATAAAGCACAGATACAGAAGAGCAGGTATTTAATAGTCCAGCTTTCCTCAGCACCCCAAAAGGAACCTCCATTGTGCTCTTACTTTGCTCATGGATCTATATTTTCTTCCCAAAGTAGCTGGGAACTGCATACCCGGTTCCAGGATGCTGGGCCAGTGCTGAATGCAGTTGTCACATAGGTTACATTTAGCCAAGCAATTATACAGGGAAACCCATACAAATGTTGACATTTGAATGAAATACCCTGACAACATCTGAAGCTACTTGTTTGTGTGGCTTCCCACCTCCTTATGCTTGCATAATGTTTCAAGATGCAGGTATCCAACGCGGCACTTGTTCTTCATTCTTGTGATAAATAGTGTGAGACTATAAACCAGTAGGACACGGTTTTAGTGGCTGTATAAATAGACGGTTACCTAAGTGGCAAAACTAGTCTAGAAAAAATTTCTTAAGTGGACATCAATCTTCTTCATTTTCCACAGCGTTGATATTGAAATTCAGTTCAAGATTATGAGAAGAATGGATGAAGGAGTCCAGCAGATGATTTGGGTATATTGTCTTCAAGTCACCAGTTCAATTCTTATTGAAAATAATTGTCTGAAAAACATTATACGAAATGATTGATTTCACTAGTCTTTCTCATTTTCTTATTTGTGAGGTGGTTTACCTCATAAAACTATTAGGAAAATCTGTATTAAGTTGCCATACTCATGATAATCTCAGAAGAAAGGCTGAAGGCTTAGGAATTCTTTAGCCACTTGGACTCTACTCCTAGCAAAGGGATAAGACAGTAGCAAAAATGATTCTGTCCTGAGGACATTTCTTAGGAATTGGAAAGAGTCAGTATTTGGGTGCACCATGCCAAGTTATCTCCCCTCTTTCTACAAATATGTGTTTTTTCTTTCTTTTTATAAAATGAAAAAAAAAAAGTTTTTGACTTCATAGTATTTGAACTGATGTGATTTAGTGATTTACCATCATGAAATATGAATCTCGACCCTAAATATTGTTAATGCCAGGGCTCATAAACTGTTATTTTTGCAATAACAATTCTGCAGAATTTCAATTTAGCTAAAAAAACAAACCTGTATTTACTGCTCTCAGTTTTGATATGACAGAGGTATTTGAATAGTTTGCCCTTAATTCTTTCAGTCTCTCTTCTCTATATATTTTAGTTGCTTATCTACACATTTCTAAGCTTTAAAAATACTTCAGAAAATGTATATAGGATCATAGAGTCAAGACAGCTCAAGTCTGTTTCGTTAGCAACCATTTTACCTTCACCACAGGGAGAGCTAAGGTACTAATTGCTAGTAACAGAGAGGTTATTTACATGGACAGGTTGCTGGGACCAGGAAAATTGCACTTAGAAGAAAAGTTTGTTTTTCTTTAGGTCTAACATTAAAGCTCAGTTCTTCCTTTTTTCTTTTTCCCCCCTTTTTTTTTCCCTTTCCTTTAAATCCCAGTGGAAAACAAGCTTTTACTGTGAAAGTAATCCAACTAGATATCTTAAAAATCTTAATAGGCAAAGTGGATTGACCTCGGTTCATCTTCATGGAGCTTAGGACAAATTGATCAATTTACTTCCTAAATAATTACCATTTGAATGTTGATTTTACCTTCCTAAGATTAGCACATTAAAAAGCTTGTATTCAGAAATGCTAATGCAATGCAGTTCTACACATACACACACACACACACACACACACATGCAACTCAGAAGAAACCCAATATATTCTTTATATAGACAAGTTTCAACTGATTCTGGATAATGAGGATTTACTTATTCTTTTGTTGAGGAATGAAAAAAAAAACCGACAGAAATAAAACAGAGAAATGGATATGGTTAGAGCTGTGGAGGGAAAGACTTCATTTATGCATTCAGATTTTTGAGGGTTGGCATTAAGATTCTATGGATGAAACAAGTCAAAACCAAACTTTATTTAAAATAAGCCCTGGAAGAAAGATTGCAAGAAATGATTCATGTGTCAGAGAAGGAATCTATAACAGGAAAATTAGAACACCATCTAATTATTTCATAAAGGTTATAAGGTGAGAAGTAAGACTACAACATAATATATCGATAGAGCAATAATTTTGGAAGCTTACTTGTCATAAATGGCACTGCTTGGTTACCTGAAGGAGTCAAGCATTTAGGCAGGGTAAACTCCCATATATGTAAAAATTCATTTCACTGAATGTTAGGCTGACTTAACTGATATGTTCAGAGCTTTCCACCTGGATGCAGGCTCAGCAGTCCAGATGCTTATTCTTACCCAGGTAGGCTCCAGCCCCACAATCACACTTCGCAGTGGGCATTTCCTTCACTGAGAAAAGCTTTCTTTGCTGCAGTTGGCGATAGCAGATTTCTCATCTTAAGTGAAGAAAAGCAGAAAAGTTTCTCTGGTTTGGCATGAGCTAGAATATATTTCCTCTGAATGTGCAACAAACGAGGAAAGTTAACAAAAATATATCTCAATTTAATGAGAGTATTCTTTTTTTCTCTTCTGCGTGCCTGTCTCAGTTTCTACTTTTTCTCTTGGTATGAAAAGTTTTCCATTTTTCTTTGCAATATTCTGCATTCTGATTCCTTTCCATGTATGTTACCAACATACAAATTTTGTTTATATTTCCCTATTTATCATTTCTTGGCATTTGTCTCTCCTCGAAATTCTCCAGGACAACTTCAATATCAGTTGCTTTTTCTGCACTGCTTCTCATAAGAAAACTTAAGTATTTCTGTGCTTCTTTATAAAAATTTGTGAGTTCAGATTCCAGTATATCACACTACAGCCAGTTTTATCACTTTCTAGAACAAATATGAGTTCTGAGAAGACCACTGAAATCAGTGCAATCTGGTGAATTCTGTTTAGAATCAGTCTCTGCAGTATGGGTTTTTTAACTATCTTTTATTCTGATATTCTTTTTTAAATTCCCACAGACAGATTGCAGGGAGGACTGCTGAACTTGTAATGAAAGTCACGGATAAGTTATATTTCTATCTATAGTCACTTGACTTCTCCAGTTCATAAAAAATGCTAAGAAATACAGATAATTGGTTTAAAAGATTTTTATGGGAGATGGAACTGGCTACCACCAGTCTCTGGATCAACTGAAGTTCATAGCAAGTAGTGCCCAAGAGTAACCAGCTGTTTGATGGCATGAGTTAAGTCAGTTCGTGGTCTCCTTCTAGTCTTTGAGACAAATGCCCACGTTATGCCCATTCAATATAGCAGTAGTAGATGTTTAATCAGATTCAAGTTTGAACTGGCGTGAAAATAGAACTAGCCTGTAAAGTTATGCTTCAATGTTAGAAAGTCAATCTTTGGCGCAGAAAAGCTAAGGGAGTACTAGCCTTACTAAACCTATGGGTTGTATTAGAGGACTTCAGCCTTCCATGCTTTTGGCCCGACTCCATTTCACAATTCATTTTCTTGTGAAAAAATGTACTGGAGAAACATAGGTAAAGCAATTACAGTTTGATGGTTTGCTGTGAGCGCTGTTGCATTCTGTGCATATGTACATACATGTGGGGTAAGCGTTTTTGTTCGTTTGTTTTCAATTACCAAGGATATTTTCCGTGTCTGGACTGCCTTCTCTCTTTTATGTTTTCAGTACTATTAGTATTTTATACAATGCAATAAACTTTTTATTGCTTGAAAATAACAATCTTGCATTAAAAACAATGCTGAACAGGTTAGTATTAAAGAACTGCACATACTCTGAACCTGTCAGTTAACCATAATACCTTGCACCTGGAAGAATTCATAGGGAATATACAGAATGTGATTATGACTGATTCAAAGTTTTAATTTCATTGTTTAAATGACTGATTCAAGCCTGGGAAATGTTGTTTGTATATAAGCTGGGTTAGTCTCATATACGTATTGCAATTCCAACAGCGTAAAAATATATTCTTATTGCCTATTTTGAAATGTTAAAGCTGTTGTCCAAATTAGCTAAGGTTAGCATAGCATGCAGTGTAGTCTGCACATTTTAGACCAGCATCCCAGGGAGTGTGATCCAGGGCTGCTACTGCTCCAAAAGGCTTGCTTTTGTCACCAGGTGACAAATATCTGACAATCTACAAAGTGGTTCCAGAAATAATCACCGTTCAGCCCAGGCTTCCCTGAACATGCTTAGGGAACAGAGAAGCTAAAGATTTGAGTCAGTCACATATTTCTATCAGTTGGTGTTTGGCAAGGGGTGCTCGAAACATCTAGTTTTGTCTATGTCTTTGGTCAAACACAGCAGACAATTCCCTCACCTTGACATTCACAAGCACACTGCCATTGTGTAGAAGGATACTGCCAGACACAAAGAGATGCGGCAAGCAGTTGAACACATCACAGTGAGTTCATTTTAATTGTTTCCCTTATATTATCCCAGTATCTTATCAGATCTGTTTGTATATAGTTGAACATTCTGTGTGTGTGTTTAGAAAACATCCAAAATCTGGAGCAGATAAGTTGGTCTTAGTCCTAAGAAGTAGTACATAGAGTGAAAAATGTTGAGAACCATTGATTTAGACAAATAGACTCCAAAGTGACATTTGTATTTTGCTATCATTGCTATAAATACTTTGTCTTTTTTAGGGAAAGCTTTTCCTGGATGTTATTCTAAGAGGATCAGTCACAGTGCTTTTGACCTTTTACTGTACACTACTCCATTAACATCCTGTGGAGAAATTCTCCTTATATATGTAATTGATGCATTTTATGAGACACAAATCAAAATAGATAGTCAAAAATAGATAGCATGGAACTCAGGAAGAGCTGCCTGCCTGAGTACTTCGTTGGCATATTGCCTATAGTTGATAGTGTCAACTCAACATATGGCCCTTCAAATGCACTGATGAATCCTCTTATGGGAATAAAGTAAGACTTGTCTGTACTGTATTTTAAGTTTCAAAGCAGTCCAACAAATAAAGTAAGTTGTAGCTCTAGTAAGGATGAGACTTCTATGCAAACAGTACTGTTTTCCAGCACAACTATTGCATAACAACTTCAGCAGGCCAGTGTGAACAAGCACAAGACCAGGGTGATTATTAAATTAGTTACTGTTTGAACACAGCCAAACTGTGTTACAAGCTGATCTGGCTGGATGAGTGCTAAACTCGAAAAAGACTGTTATTACTCTTGTTCTGAAGCCATAGATGTATCCTCAAATTAGAGAAACTTGAAACAGTGCAGAAAAGAAAGGATGGCAGAATTGTGCAATTAAAATTCTCATCTAACCTACTGAACAAGATCCAACAACCACAGAGTGCCTGAAATTATATATTCAGTGTTCATATGTGGCAGTGATAGAGTAAAAGAATTTGTACTAGTTTGGCTTTTCACATAGACACGCAAAACAAACATAGTCTCCATGCCAAGAGCAAGAGTATACAGCAGAGAGCTGGAAAAACATAGGCAGCCCTAGTGCCTACTCATTTGACTAAAGTAAAGGGATGGGCACCTGACCCAAAAGGCACAGAAAGGTCTGAAATAATGACCTAGTTTCCCTTTTTTATTTTGCTATTGTTAAAATGAAGCAAGCACTGCTGTAAAAGGGTTTTCTCTTCATTATTTTCACCACTTGTTCTTGTGGTCCTCCCAGGCAATGAATAAAACCTGAAGAAGGGCAGTCTGGTGCACAAATGTTCTTGTTATCTTAAAGGGGTCAATGGTCAAAGGTGAAAAAAATTCATAGAGTAGTTATGATTAAAGGTAGGATTTTAAATGCTTTTGATAAAGGCTTGTAAAACAGCCAAAAGAGATCCTGCACTTTTAATGTTAAGTGGCTTATGTATTGGAAAAATGCCCAAGGGCCATGTCTAGCACGGTCACTTACAAATGACTGATGGGAGATCAATACAGACAGAGTGGGGATGCAGCTTTGTCACTGGGCTATGTAGTTAGTATGTGATTAGCCTTAAGTAGCATTGACTTGGATGTAGATGGGCAGTAAAGTGCTTAGTATCCAGTCAGCATGATAGCTGCTTGTATACAAAAGTTAATGAAAGAGGAAAACTACATTATCATTAGACACCCAAAGGGGCTTCCCACACCCATTCAGGGATTTTAGGAAAAGATCAGCCTGACAACAAGCTGTGTAAAGCCGCCAGTCCCAACAGCATTAACTCTGAATTTGGCTTTCCTCCATGACGAACAATCCCCTAGGACTTAGTAAACCACCTAGTTAAGCTCTATGTGCAACCTTATTATAAGGGAACAAGGAGCCCACTTTGCCTTTCTCAGAGACAGAAATGCCTGTAAAAAAAGCAAAAATAGAAACTAAAGAGTGGAGGGAGGAAATGAGAAAGGACTTTGAGACTTCTTTGAATTATTACAGAATTCAGGAAGGTAAGATCCTCTGGCACAGACAATACATGGCCCTGAGCCTCCTCTGTTACTTAGCTTGGGGTTCATTATACTTAATCAAATCCAGAATATCTCACAAGGCATTTCACTTTTCTTTCCCTTTTGATCAGATGCATTATTGGTAAACAGGGATTTTAAAATGCATTTGATTGCATTCTTGGTACAGCAAAGTGATGAAATAACACCTTATTTCACAATTGTGCACACATGAATGCTATTTTCAAAACACAAAATTAGTGGGAGACCCATGTTTTGAACTCCTGAGTCTGAGGTGTGCCCTGATTTGCCTTTCAGTGTGGTTTTGTGTATCTTCTTTCTATAGGGAGCTCTGTATTGTACCTGTTAAACAGCAAAATACCTAACTGGATGCTATAAACCCCCCTTGATATCAAATTATAAACTCCTTCAGAAAAACACAAGATGTCTCTTCGAAAGACAGCATACCTATGAAACAGAGGACAAGAAGTTAGCCATTTCAAGTGTTTTGATTATTGTTTACTCCTTTTTTTTTGTTGCTGTTGCATGAAAAAGAAGAAATCGTGCTCTGAAAAAGCATCACCTATGCTATCTTCTATGACCTCTTATCCTCCACTCATAGTATTAAAAGGCTTGCCTCAATTTTAGTCACACAGTGTAAACTGAAATTCTTTCACTGCTAACCTGATATTTCCAGGGCCATGGTGAAGCCAGAAATATGTGGCCTAGGGCCATCGCATGTCTTTCTAATGGACCTTCAGTACACAGTTAATTATAGGGAGACTTTGGGTATCCAGCTGTCAGAAGCCACTGTAATACAGCACCCATCAGAAAGTCTCCTCACTCAGGGTTTCTGCTTTACTCAAATCTGGACATTTTTACAGGCTTCCCACTCGAAATGGAGATGACCCAGAAGAGCCCGGAAGGTTTAATGTTGGGCAGAGCGCACATAACATTCTGGGGAGGGGCAGGCTTTATAACAACAAGCATCTAAAATCATTACACCCCTGATTAGAAAACGATAGTGCTCACATCATCAGCTAATTAAAATTGGGCCTAACTACTAATGGAGCCATAACCTGGGTCATTGATTCCCAAAGCATTTGTTCTTTTAGTAAGCTAACCGAGAAGCTCTGTAGTTCAAATAAGGCAAAATCCATGCTATACTTAGTCCATCTTTTTTAACAGTCTGAACTCGCTGTTGGCTAAAGCTCTTCTGAGGGCTTGGAACTGAGTTAGTAGCTCAGCTTTTACAATTGTGGTTATTTCTTACCTGTTTGATTGCTCCTAAGTGAAATCTAAAAAACATTATTTATTAATATTTACAAGAAGGAGACACAGTTTCTTCTCCAAAGAGTCTATATAAACACACTCAGAAGACAAAACAATCTATTCTTCGGATTACTTTGTACAATTTATCAAAACCGAATAATTTGCCCAGGCAAGATTTGGCTACTTATCAAAGGAAGTGTGGTTGTCTAGTCATTTTCCAATAGGAACAGTAATGTATCGGTGTCTTTTGGAGTGTTTTGTTAAATGTGCAGTCAGCTAACGCTCAGGAGTAAATATACAACCAGAGCTGAGGCCTTCAACTTAGCATTTCCAGGTTCACAAGTCCCAGACCTGTCACACATTTCCTTCATGACCCTGGACAAGATATTTAATCTCCCAGTCCTCCGTCTGTACAACAGCTAATATATTAGTTACCCTTATTGCCAGAACAAGAACAGTGTCCAATTACAAATATGTTCTGCGTTGGATATGATGGAGATGTGTTGATAGCTGAGGCCTCAGAAAGCTGCTGTTAAAAAAAAAAACTAATGGTGTTTTTGGCATGAAGATTTTTGAATGTGTTTTTTTTAGTCCTGTTACCCAGACACTCCTTACATGTGAAATCGGGCAGACCCTACAAGGCTAATAGGGCAGGTGAGGCTCAATCGAAGGTCTATTTCCCTCTCTGGATGCCTTTGCATTTAAGAACAATTTTCATATGAACTTTGAGAAATTCATAGCTTTTGGAATAGTCCTGAGGCTTTACACCTTTAACACAACAAGGGAGAATTATTAATTTGGCTCTCAACTTCCAGGGAAAGTATTCAATTTGTTTGCATGATCATATATTTACCACACTGAGACTTTGTCTCCTAGAGGTATAATGCTTGCCAATGAGTTGTTTCTCATGACCCGAGAAGCTAAGCGATGTCTAATATTGATCAGTGGTTCATACATTAATGGAAATAGCTAAATTGAAAAAGATCCTCTTTATACACACAGTGGCAAATTGTATCTGTTTGACTGGGGAGGGCAACCTTTTATTGAACTGCATAGTGGTTTGCTTTTAGTAGAGTTTATTCCTTTCTGTAAAGGATTTTTGCTTTTCTGAATTGTTCCACAAAAGAACTATCTTTTTCTCTCTCTGCTGACCACATTTAGTACATGCCTATCTTAATAATGACTCTCAATTTAGTTTCAGTCATCCCCGTGATATAGGAAATGCCAATCTGAGTTCTCCGTGTCAATGAAGTACGGTGCAATAGGGGATTAATTTATTCCTACAGACAACAGGCAGGACTCTATTTCTCCATTCCTAGAGCTTTTGCCAAAGTGTGAAAAGGAAGTGAACATCACAACAAACCTTGCAACTGAGACTGCATCAACATTTCTTTCTCTCTCTCTCTTTTTAGCAGGCGATACTCTCTTCTGAAGTAGTACTGCTTTCCTCAGGTCCAGGAGAGGCTCCTTCACATTGTACTGTAGGCATCCCTCCTCTGGAAGACTTACACAGTTTGATAATATGTTGCACCAAAGTGTGAGCTGTTTTCTTCCCAAGTCCTGCTCTGTTATCTGTGTCTATTTTCTATCAGCATGCAAAACTATGTCCTTGTTCCACTTCCTAGCTGCATATTCGCCAGCTCATTGACAGGAAGAGAAAAAGCAAGCCTTACGGGGCAGGGCTGAGGATAGCCCTTTATTTAGTCTGGGTTAGGAGCCAGGTGAGCCTGACATTACACAATAGCCACAGGAGATTTTTCAGTTTAACAGCTTTGCTTATGAAGGGACACAACAAATGGAGTTTGTGCAAATTAAGCTTAAGGTGAGCTGATAGAGCAGTTTTATTGCTCAGGAAATAACTGCACTCTGCCTGGCATCAGTCATTGCCTCCCGATCCCATCTTTGAAAGATCCCAACATTTTATATTTATTTACCAACACAAATTACATTGGCAGTCAGTCACTTCAAGCAATCTGCCTGCTCTGGTACAGCCAAGCACACAAGATTTTAACAAAGAAAAATAAAAGATCTGTTCTTCCTATCGAGAGGGTGACACATCTAGCCCCACTCAGACTGCTGGTCAGCCAGCTGGCACTGAATTACATCACACTTAAAAAAAACCTCCTTATTTCATTAATACTTTCAATGGGACTAACTATTAGAGACAGCAGTTATTGGTTGTGTGGTATCTTCAGCTAGACTGAATCACTTTCTGTCTCTAACACATTTTTTGACATGGCACTGAAATGCGATGAACTGATACAAAGACATGTCTCTGTCGTGGTCAAGCTGTGCTCTCCTCATATTTGTTTTGATTTTAAATAGAAGAAGCAGCAGAGAAAGGTCCTACTGCGGATTTGGGTAAAACTGAAGCAACAAAAGCAAGTAGAAGGATGTTCTTTGTTCTACAGTCTCTCTCATTTCCATAAATGTTTCACTTGGTATATTTGGTAAACTCCCTTTAACACTCATTTTCTCTGTCCCATGCACAATTACTGCCGGGTCTTTCCACAGAAAAGAAAAAGAAAAAAGAACTGTCGCAATTAATAATTAAGGAGCGTTTAAGAAAACACACAAATGTGGATTTACCAGGACATATGATTTGTGAAAAAGGAGAAATATCAACAGGCAGTCTGGTGCAAGGGATTCAGCTTAGGGCAAGGACTCCTTAAGCAACTGATTTAAAATGTCAGATTTCAATTTCCCTATCAGTAAAACATGGTAATAATGCATAACAAAATAATGCTGTGAGGGTTAGTGATGAGGCCAGTTTCATGCCCTCACCCTCGCTGGATACTGGCAGAACTTCCCTTTAAAAGGAGATTTGGCTCAACACACAGGCGATGGCTCAAATCCATGACTCACTAAACTTCATGCAGATCAAAATGACAGCCACTTCTTAGCATGAGATGTGAGTTTTGTTGTATGTTGTCAAGCAAGGCTCATCTCACAGTCACATCTCATTACTCCCATCGCCTCTTTTTCCGAGCACTTCATCCTCTCCAGCTAGTAGGTACTGACTCAGTTCAAAAGGTTAAACTGCTGTTTCCAAAGGATCCAGAAGAACAAGTCTCGACAAGGAAGAGAGCTGAGACTCCCTGATAAATCATGCACAGCACTTGGTCGCAGGACTTGTGAAGTACAGAATTAAATTGTGTTCACATTGGCCTGCACTGACTCGTGGAAACACAATATGGGAATCATTGTTCTAATCAAGTCACACATGTTAGGTCTTTTTGTAAAATAAAAACTAGGGTGGGTTGCACAGGCTAGGAATAAATACCAAAGAAAAGAGAGGGTCTGTGAAAATCAATCTCTCCTTTATATACTCCCAAATTGTACTCATAAAAATGAGGCCTCCAGCAGCTCTGTCAGTCATGATAAAGCTATCACTCTGAGATTTATTACAGATTCTCTCTTTGTGGTTTCAATGGAAAACATCCTACAGGTGTGTTTGCATTACAACCAGAGATATATGAAGATTAATTACGTGTCTGAGTGCTAAAATTCATTGACATATTTTCAAAGATTTAACCTGCATTCAAAGTCATGCCCTAAAAAAGGTACTAGCTAAAAAATGTCAGAATACAATACTCTCAAGGATCAAAGAGTAATCACCATTTAACTCTTGGACATGGAAACATAGCCTGAGTTTTTTCACTGGCGCGTTAAGGAAACTCTGTGCTTTGCATTTGATCTCTTTTGACAAAATCCCAGTTTTACTTTTTTCACTTTGTCTTCCTCAAAAAAGATGTGTGTGAACCAAGAGACTCATTTTTTGGAATCTTTGGGGTTGTTACCTGGGACAGCAGCAGTCCCATGCTCGTCAGTTTACTCAGACAGGCAGAATTGAGCTTTTAGACAAGGTAACTCAACTGCAGATGCCAAGCCACACTGCTTGGATTATTTTCCTCTGCAAGGAAAATGTGCATGCTGCTTAATTTCCTAGTATGGAAAATACTGCTCTTTTCAGCGCCCTGATCCCTCTCTCGAATGCTCGCAGAGACTGGAGCTCACTGTGCTGGGGAAAAGGAAGGAGAGGCAACTTCTCCTAAAGCACAATAAAAGCAAGAACACCCCACCTGACACTGTCCCTGTACCAAGCTGCATGGAAAGGGGAAATGTTTAGGGTTCACTTTGCTATGGGGTTAAAGACATAAAATAGCAATCAGCTTTGCTGTAAAAAAGCTGCTCTGTGTTTTAAAGCCACCATCTTGACAAACATCATCTAAATAAGTTGCAGCAGTCCAAATGTATTGGTCCTGTCATGAGAGCTGAAGGTAGACCAAAAAAGGATTTTGATTTACTGCTTTCCAAGGTCTTAGATGAACAGCTATAGAGTGGTGCTTTTATTTATATTCTTGCAATTGATGCTAAAGTAGCACTTAGGCAATGAAGTATATAGGTTGCAATTGAGAAAGGAAAAACGTAATCCCTAAACATTGTATATCTTTGTCCAAGTAAAGAAATGAAAAATCCAACCAACACAGCCCAAAGTGTCTGGATGTTATTCAGCAGAAAGTCAAGCTTCCTGCGAGCTGAGGAATGGTGGGGGTGGCATCACCCTGCTGAGAGAAAGAAGGGGTCCAGTGCAAAAGCACACACACTTGTGCTTACCTCATCACCTCCCTCCTTCTTCCTCAATTTTTTTGACAGGTTCTGAGTCTTCCAACACATAGAGTCCTCCCAGAATTTCACAATTAAACATCCCCTGCTCCATACTCCAAAATTTCAGAACATTTATATCTGCAGGGAAAGACACTCACAGAGTATGTCAGAGAGAGAAGAATGAAGCTTTGCAAGACAACCTGTTTATTCTGAAGAGTATCTTAACAGTAACATGGGCCAAAAGAAATAAATATGAGACAAATCCTAAGAAAATCTTTCTAGCTACTTTGAGAGCTAAAAACTTCTAAATTACAATATTAACATATTTTTCCTTTTGTCATCTTCAAAATTGCAAGAAACAATTAAAAAAAAAAAAAGATGAGATGACAGAGCAGATTTTTCCAAGATTTGCAGCAGAAGACATTTCAAATCGAGACCACACTAGAATCATAAAATCATAGAATGGTTTATGTTGTATGGGATCTTAAAGCCCACCCAGCCCCACCCCCAGCCATGGGCAGGGCTGCCCCCCACCAGCTCAGGCTGCCCAGGGCCCCATCCAACCTGGCCTTGAGCTCCTCCAGGGATGGGGCACCCACAGGTTCTCGGGGCAGCCTGAGCCAGCACCTCACCACCCTCTGAGTGAAAAAATTTCTCATTTCTCTCCCTGCTGGCCACCTCTCTTTTGATGCAGCCAAGAATACAGTTGACCTTTCAGGCGAGCTTAAGTCATTTTCTGGGTCATACTACATTCAAAGCCTTTATCTCCTTTACATTCTCACACTTCTGTGCAACAACAGCTTGCTGCATTTTCAGGTCCTGTTTTCTTGCTCTTAGTACCACCTGAAGCTGATGCTTCCACACGACCTTCTCCTAGACAAGTGGTCACTCCTCCACAGAAGGGTGTCATTCTTTAAAACACAAATAGCTGTTAAATTGTATGGACTATAATTATTAATGTTTGTGCTGTGATTTTTACTTATTTTCCTCTTAGCCATTACTAATATAGGAAATTTAGTTGTTATCTGGGTACAACAGTAGTGGCAAAGTTTTCATATGGCAGGCTGATGATAGCACTTTAATGAAGAAAGTTTAAGGTGTGTTTTGTTTTTTTTTTAATAAAACTGGTTATACACACCAGGTATCAGAAAGCCCCACTGAATTTCAAATAATGACTGAAAACCACATTTTGGAAAAAAAAATAACATGGAAATTGCTGATCAAGGCTTATTGGCATGGAACTACTGTCAGTATTAACAAAACTGAAAACTCGAAGCTGAGACAGACACACAACTGTTTTGCTAGACAAAATGAGAGTCACCTGGCAACTAATGCATGAAGCTAGCAAATAACTCTAACAGGCTTAATTTCATCGTCCGTTTGTGGGTTAAAATGGCGCAGGAAAACATGTGAACTGCTGCTTGTGAGTAGAGTAGGTTTTGATCCTTTATAATGACTTAGACACAAAGTTGGATTTTATTCCAGTCAACCAACTCTCTATGTCACTAAATTGGAAAATTTGATTCTAAAAACTGAACACTAGCAGAGCCATTCCAAGACAGATTTAGTATCTAATATTGACAAATACATGTTTATAAAACAAGACATTGATTTAAAATCACAAGATTTTAAAAGCAATATGTATTGTTTTATTTTCTTTGTTGTCAGGAACTCAAACTTGTGTTTCATATCACCTAGCTTATTCACTATCGTGGGGAAACATCATATATTTTTTAAAAAAAATACTTCTTTCAGTCAATTTTGTTGGAACAACTGGACCTTTAGAAAAAACATCAGTTATCACAAAATGAGAGATAATGTAATAAGTGTACAAGTATGGAGAAATCTGAAACAATATTAAAATTATTTTTTATTAAGTTGCATTTCAGGCAGAAATTTTATGTCAGTTTAACACAGTAAAAGGTAATCTGGTTTTATAGCAATTTTGCAGTTTCTATATTGGCAAGAAAAGATAGTATTCCTATACTTTTAAAATCTTTTTGTTTGGGGCAGTAACATAATCCAAAAATATATAGTATTTTATTACTGTCTATAGTAAGGATTATGACACAAAAGTTTGGATAATTTTCTACCTTTTCCTCTCCTCTCCTCTCCTCTCCTCTCCTCTCCTCTCCT